>NC_142182.1:935000-1092500 GCF_026936395.1 Plectropomus leopardus
TTATTAAACATTATTATTTAATTCTTTTTAAATATTTGTATCATATTTAAAAATATATTTTTAAAATTTCATTTTTGTTTTTAATGTAAAATCTTAATGTGCAAAATAACCGCTAACTGAGCGCATTAAAACGGCCAATATTTCTGTGCAGAGTACAAAGCATTTCATTTTCCATTTTTCTTTGACATCGGACTTAATATGAAATAATAATAATAAGGTGTGTGTGTGTGTGTGTGTGTGTGTGTGTGTGTGTGTGTGTGTGTGTGTGTGTGTGTGTGTGTGTGTGTGTGTGTGTGTTTTCTCTGCAGTCTTTCTTCGCTGAGCGTTTCTTTGCGCTGTTCGACTCTGACGGCAGCAGCTCCATCAGTCTGGACGAGCTGCTGAAAGCTCTCGACCTTCTGATCCACGGCAGCGAGACGGACAAACTCAAGTTCCTGTTTCAGGTCTACGACGTGGACGGTCAGTGACACACACACACACACACACACACACACACACACACAACCTTTAATATTTTATTTTATTTTATTCTTTTATTTCACGCACCGTCCTGCTGACACAAACACTCATCAAAGCTCAATGGCCACTGTAGATTTTTAAAAAGAGGGAAATATTCTGAGGAAAAAAAAGAAAAAAAGGAATTTCAGAGATTAATGTTGCAAATTTGCGATAAAAAAGTCAGATATTTTGAGTTTATAAAGTCACAAATTTCCAAGAAAAAGTGACTTAATTGTCTTTGCCGTTGTACCTGAGCTGCCAACTTCCCGCCTTTCCCAGAATGCCTTTGAGCTGCAGATGGAGGAAGTGGTCAAAGTTGTCGACTGTCTCTGTATTTTGCATTTCAGGCAGCGGCTCCATCGATCCAGACGAGCTGCGGACGGTTCTGAAGTCGTGTTTGCGTGAAAGCGCCATATCTCTGCCGGAGGAGAAACTGGACGACTTGACGCTGGCGCTCTTCGAGTCGGCCGACAAAGACAACAGCGGCTCCATCACCTTCGAGGAGCTCAAAGCCGAACTGGAGAACTTCCCCGAGGTGATGGAGAACCTCACCATCAGGTCAGACAGCACCAGCACTCCCCTGTCCTCCTGCTCATTATTCTTTATTATTCACATTATTATTATTATTATTCTTTATTATTCACATTAATTATTATTATTATTATCATCATCATCATCATCATCATCATCATCATCATCATCATCATCATTATTATTATTATTTTTATTTATTATGTATTGCCTTGCCTGTACTATTTATTTTTAAGTTCTAGTCACCGTGCCTTAACTTCAGTCTTTATTCGGTCACTAAATTGTGTTTGAGACAAACTATTTTATTTCTCTGTATTGACTTTTGCTCCTCTCTCCTCTCTCCTCCTCCTCTCTCCTCCTCCTCTCTTCTCCTTTCTCCTCCTCCTCCTCCTCCTCCTCCTCCTCTCTCCTCCGCCTCCTCCTCCTGTCTCCTCCTCCTCTCTCCTCTCTCCACTCTCCTTTCTCCTCCTCCTGCTCCTCCTCCTCAGTGCTGCTAACTGGCTGAAGCCTCCTGACATTGATAAGAAGAAGCGTCAGGCTCCTCGGTATCTGACTCGGGCGTACTGGCACAACAACAGCAGGAAGTTGTTGTTCCTGTGTCTGTACGCCTGCCTCAGCCTGCTGCTCTTCGTCGGCGCCATGCTGCAGCACCGGCATGGCGGCGTCTGCTTCATGGTGGCCAAGGGCTGCGGACAGTGTCTCAACTTCAACTGCACCTTTGTCATGGTACGACCCGGCGCTCGGCCGCAGAATCACATGACAAAAACATCGTCGGCCAGGCCGACGACCAGACATGACATGATTGAATTAGGGCCGTCAAACGATTCAATTCTCAGATCGGGATTATTTGAAAAATTTCAATAGAGAATTGCAGTTTTTTATCACAGTTATGAAGACCATATCAACAAGGTGAAGCAGTTCTTACCAGACTGTGCTGATCAGGAATCAAATGACAGAACAAACATGACGGGACTGTAAAGGGGAGATTCACCCACACAACCCATTTTCATTCAGGTATCAAGGTCAGGGTCTTTTAGTTTCGGATGATACCAGTGTCATCACAACACGAAAGTTAGATAACATGCGACATGTCACGATACGATACGATACGACAGGATATGACACGAAATAATACATTAAGATGATAAAACACCAAATAAGATACAAAACAAAATGACACAATACGACACAACACAACATGATAGGATCAACACCACACCACCAAACAGGACACGGTAAGATAGGATAGGACACGACAATACGATACTATACAATACCAGACAGCAAGACAAGACGAGACACGACACGACAAGATAAGATACAACATGACATGACATGATACAATACAATACTTTAAGATACCACATGACAACAATGACACAACACAACACAACACAGCAGCACATTAAGATATGACACAACGCCAAATTATGGGACACCATACAATGGGATACAATATGATACAATACGATACGATACAATATATTATGGCGTAATGCCATACAGAACGATACAATACGATGCAGCACAATATGGTTTGATGCGATATGGTACAATATAAGATAATATGGTACGATACAGTACGACAAGGTACAATACAATTCAATATGGTACGATGCAATGCGATACAATACAACACATTACGATACAATATGGTACAATACAGTATGATATGGAATGATACGGTATAATACGATATGGTATGATATGATATGATACAGTACAATATGAAGCAGTATGGTACTCTACAGTACGATATTGAATGTTACAATATGGTACGGTATGATACGATACGCTATGATATGATACGGTACAGTACAATATGATGCAGTATGGTACTATATGATACGATACTATATGATACGATACAGTACAATATGATGCGGTATGTACTATGTGATACGATACAGTACAATATGATGCGGTATGGTACTATATGGCACGGTACGATATGACACAATACAGTACAATGCAGATATGATGCCACACGATATGGTCAGATATGTTACAGTACGGTACAATATGGTACTATACAATACAATACGGTATGATATGATACAAATATATACAACACGACACAATAAGATACAGTATGACATGATACGAACATTACACGATAAGATAGGATAAGATAAGATAAGATAAGATAAGATAAAGGGAAAACTACTTGTATGAATACAGATAATTACAGAAAAATAACAAGATTCTTAGAAAATAAGAATAAAATACAAAATAAGCTAAACAGAGACAAACAAAAACAAACAATGAATAAAGTGTTTATAATTCGTCTGTTGTGATGATGAATTTTCTGTGTTTTTACGTTATCCTGTGTGGTGTTCAGGTGCTGATGCTGCGTCGCTTCCTGACGTGGCTGCGGGCGACGTGGGTGGTGAGGGTCTTACCTCTGGACCAGAACATCCTGCTGCATCAGATCGTCGGCTACGCCATCTTCTGCTACACGCTGGTGCACACCACCGCTCACGTCCTCAACTTCGGTACAAACGCCTCGCTCTGTCTGCTCGCCTTCGCTCTCTGAATATATTATTATCGCTCTGATTTCAGAAAGACTGCTTGTGATGAGAAAGTGATTGAATGATTTTTTGAAATGAACAGAAAGGTGCTCAGAAATGTTGTGATTACAGGTGAAAGTGTTAAACTGGTGTTTACACGTTCATACAAGAAGATTCTGTATGAAATCAGGGTTGATAGTCATTTATTTCAGACTTTTTATTAGTTTGAATCATTGTTTTATTGACGCTGGTGATTTCTTTGTGATGAAATGAAACAAAAACAAATTTAACAGCACATGTTGGCATGGTCAGAGGATTACATTACAATAAGCAGGAATAGGTAATATAATTTATTACAATTATGTGTTATATTTCTGGGGTATTATGTTTTATTACATTTTTAAATTTCAATATTTATTATTTATAATTATTTATTTATAATTAATCTTTTTTTAGATTTATTATAAATTATCATTAATTATCATTAATTTATTATATTAATTTATTTATTCATTTACTATTTATATTATTTATTTAAAATTTATTTTGTTTTTTATTTTTTAATGTTTGGATTTTATATATTATTACTTAATTTATTTAATGTTTTTTTAATTATATTAGTTGCTTAAATAATTCATTTTTAATGTATTTAGTTAGTTATTATTTATTATTTCTTTTATTGTGGATTGTTATGTTATATTTCCTCATCTATTTCTTATGTTTATTTATTTGTATTTATTTATATTTTCAAGAAAATGCATTTTTTATTACTCTTTGGTAGAGGGGTAAAAAAAAAGCAAAAACAGAAAAGCAACAAAAATGTAGTCAAAATTCATCACAGGTACAAACAGCAACATGCTCTAACGAAACGGATTAAATGTTGTTGAGAAACGGGTGAAATGTGTGTTTCAGTGCGGCTGTCGGAGAGCGGCGAGTACCGGCTGTGGGAGTACCTGCTGACCACGCGGCCGGGATCGGCTGGGTGAAGGGGACGGCCTCACTGACCGGAGTCGTCCTGCAGGCGGTGATCTGCCTCATGGTGCTCTGCTCCAGCACCTTCGTACGACGCAGCGGACACTTCGAGGTGAGAGTCCACGAAACTGAGTGTGTGTGTGTGTGTGTGTGTGTGTGTGTGTGTGTGTGTGTGTGTGTGTGTGTGTGTGTGTGTGTGTGTGTGTGTGTGTGTGTGTGTGTGTGTGTGTGTATGTGTGTGTGTGTGTGTGTGTGTGTGTGTGTGTGTGTGTGTGTGCGTGTGTATGTGTGTGTGTGTGTGTGTGTGTGTGTGTGTGTAGGCCTAAACAAATTGTTGTGCAAGTAATAAAAAAAACCTTTATGCTGATTCTCCTGCACATTATTAGATTTTAAAAATGTACTCTTTGATGTTAAAAAGTTAAAGGTTGAAGATAAATGTTCGAATCCCGCTCCAGCAGAGCGCGTTATCTGTCCCCTCCAGCTGAGCCAGTTTCCTAAAATCCTAGAAACTGTCTAAAATCTGGTAAATGTTCTAAAATCGGAGAAAATCCTAGAAATGTAAAAAAAATTCCTGAAATGTCATAAATCTGACGGAGAAGAGGCGGAGAATGAGAGCGGAGGGGACACCCGCGGAGACACCGGCGGGGACGCTGGCAGGGGATGAGAGCGGAGCAGACATTGGCGGAGACACCGGCGGAGAATGAGAGCGGACACTCGCAGAGACACTGGCCGGGACACTGGCAGGGAATGAGAGCGGAGCGGACATTTGCGGAGACACTGGCGGGGACACCAGTGGGGAACGAGAGCAGAATGGACACCAGCGGAGAATGAGAGTGGAGTGGACACTCCAGGTGTTCTGCTGGTCTCGCCTGTGCTACATGTGTCCTCAGGTGTTCTACTGGTCTCACCTGTCCTCTGTGTGTCCTCCAGGTGTTCTACTGGTCTCACCTGTCCTCTGTGTGTCCTCAGGTGTTCTACTGGTCTCACCTGTCCTCTGTGTGTCCTCCAGGTGTTCTACTGGTCTCACCTGTCCTCTGTGTGTCCTCAGGTGTTCTACTGGTCTCACCTGTCCTCTGTGTGTCCTCCAGGTGTTCTACTGGTCTCACCTGTCCTCTGTGTGTCCTCCAGGTGTTCTACTGGTCTCACCTGTCCTATGTGTGGGTGTGGTCCCTGCTGATGGTCCACTGTGCTAACTTCTGGAAGTGGTTTGTGGTCCCTGGTGTGGTCTTTCTGCTGGAGAAGATCGTGGGGATCGCCGTGTCTCGTATGGGCGGTCTTTACATCGTGGAGGTTAACCTGCTGCCGTCCAAGGTACGGACGTTTGTACATTTGTAGGATTTTAGGATCTTATGGAGACTAAAAGTACAAAATAAGTCCCAGTGTCTGTCACTTTATTTTTATTTTCAGTAATAAAATGGTTGGGGGGCCACTTGGCACCCCATCAGGGGCCAGATTTGGCCCTCGGGCCGTACGTTGAGTTTTTCTGCTTCCTGTGTGCAGGTGACTCACCTGGTGATCAGACGTCCGCAGTTCTTTCATTTCAAACCCGGAGATTACATCTACATCAACATCCCCGTCATCGCCAAGTACGAGTGGCACCCGTTCACCATCAGCAGCGCCCCGGAGCAGTCAGGTACTCCTCAAAACTCACAGAGAGGGAGGTTACGAAGTACTTCTGAAAGTACTGAAGTACTCGTACTTTACTCTGATGAATCTGAGGCAGTCAGAGTCTAAACGTCCAGATTTAACTCTCAGACTTCTCGAGCTTGTTCCCTGAAGTCCAGAGAGTGCACGACGCTCAAACACTCAGAAAATCACCCAAAACTCAAACTTGTCCCCGTGAGCTCTCAGGAGCCTCAGTTTTAACCCTTTAGTGACTGTTTGTCTCATCTTATACACTTTCCTCCTTCCTGTTGTGATAACTGTGTGTGTGTTGATGCATGTGTCCTAAATGTAGTCCAGATTGTGTATCTGAGTGTAATCAGTGAATTTGCAGCTCAGCTCCTACAATAAGTCTAAAATACACTGTGGAAACTAAATAGTTACATTCAGACTGTTCAGGTCCAAAAATGCTCCATTGAAACCCATTCAAACTGACATTTTTGATCCCACAGCCATCAGAGCAGAAAAACAGGACTTGTATTATTTCTATTATATTTTTTAAAGCATGATATTGAAAAGTGTATTTTGTGTGCAGAGCGATGTGAGTGTTTGACACTTCACAAAAAATAATAATGTATAAAAAAATCAATGTAGCTGCTGATCACTGACATATCCCAGACTGTCAGCAGCTACACTCACACACTGAGGAGGAGGAGATTAGAAATTATTCTTTTTTTTCTATCTAAAAACATAGTGGCATCATGACAAAAACATGGCATTTAAAGGGTTAAAATTCTGAAAATAAGTGAATATTTAATATTTATATTTATGTATAATATTTTTGAAATCCTGATTTTGAGAAGCACATTTTATGTGCAGAGCAATGCAAGTGTGTGTGACATTAAAGCGGACACTAAGAGGTTAAACGTGTTCAGCACTGTGACCTTTGACCTGCAGACAGTCTGTGGCTTCACATCCGCTCGATGGGTCAGTGGACCAACCGTCTGTACGAGTACTTCAGAGAGTCGGAGAGCGACGCGCTCAGCCCCAAGAGACTCACCGCCAGCCTGAGGAACCGCAGACAGCTGCTGAGGGCCCAGGTCACGCACGCACGCACGCACGCACGCACGCACACACACACACACGCACGCACGCACGCACACACACACACTCTCTTGGTCAGGTTATATGTCGCGGTGCGCCTCCTCTCTGCAGGAGGAGTTGTTCAGCTTCACAAACTGTAACGGAGCCGTGGCATCTAACGAGGACGCCGCCGTAGAGCTGAGGATGTACCGGCAGAGCGGCTCGCGGGCCGACGTGGCCCCGGCCCCCCCGACACCTGGATCTCAGGACCCGACGGAGCCTCTTCCTGACGGGCTGGAGCCGGCAGAGCGAGGAGAGGCTCCTTCACTCCGAGAGGTGCAGACACACCGCTCCACTTTATCCACAAATATCACATTTTTATATTTTTTAATTTTTAATTTATTTAATTGAATTTTTTTAAATGTATTCATTTTATACATATATATGATAATTTTCCAACAAAAATACTCAAATAATTTTTGCCATTAAAAACTGCAAATCATATGTTTCTGTCAAAAATCAATCTTTTTCTTTTTTTCGTTTTTGAGAAAATTCGCACCAGAGTTCAAAGATTAAAATAACTGTGAAAGGCGTCTGAAAGCAGCACAAGAAATGCGATGCGACAGTTTCAGAGTTTGAGCCTCTGATTACGTGATGATTTTGTCCTCTCCGCAGAATTCGACTTTGCTGCTAAATTGTGATGCAGTTCACTTGTGAAGTGACGCTGTGCGCTTCCCTGTCAAAAAAACACAAAACAAAACACTTTTCTGATATTTTTTGTGACGTTCATTACAGAAAATTCTGTGATTTTTACATAAATTTACTAATTTAATCTCAGAAATTCTAAGTTTTGGGGTTTTTTGGGAACACACTCCATATTTAAAAATATAATAAAATTGAACCTCTAATGACCCTAATCTGCTGTTGTAGTAATCAGCTCCTTTTTCTTTTTTTAATCTGCAGGTTTCTGCAAAGTTTGGTGAGAATCACAGATTCTGCAACATCAAGGTGAGAAAACACAAAAACACCAAAAAACACCCAAAACACCAAAAAACACTAAAACACCAAAAAACACTAAAACACCAAAAAAAACCCCAAAAACCCCAAAAACCCCAAAACACCAAAAAACAAAAACCCCAAAAAACACCAAAAACCCCAAAAAACACCAAAAAACACCAAAAACATCAAAAACACCAAAAAAACCAACAAAAACACCAAAAACCCCAAAAACACCACAACACCAAAAAACACCCAAAACCCCAAAAAACACCAAAAACACCAAAAAAACACCAAAAACATCAAAAACACCAAAAAAACACCAAAAACACCAAAAAACCACCAAAAACACCAAAAACACCAAAACACCAAAAAACACCAAAAACACCAAAAAACACCAAAAACATCAAAAACACCAAAAACACACCCAAAACACCACCACCCACTGTAAACACTGTTATTGTTTTCATCACGATTTTCAACAAATAAACAGTTCAGGACAAAGCTAAACGTGTGTAAACACACAATATCGATGATAAACACTCATAAATATGCTGTGGAGACAGAAAGGTGAAAATATCACAGTATGTAAATAATTAACAAAAAACACGTTTTCACACACAGTGATGCAACAAAACAAACATCAGGAGAGATTAAAAAAAAGTCATTAAAAAATAAATAAAATTTAAAAAATTAAAAAATGGAAAAAATATGTGTAGGATTCAAAACATTCAGATTTTTAGTGGAAATATATATTTATGATAAATGAGAAATGCAGCTCAAAGCTTCACAGTGAAACATTAAAACAAGCGAGAGCTTACGGCCCAAACGAAAATAGAAACAGACGGACGAGGACGCTCAGCGTGAAAAAACACTTCAAAACAAAACCTGAGATTAAAACAGAACACAGACGGCATCATAGCCCAAAGTCATAAATCATTACATCTTAAAATCATAACTTAAATAATAACAGGGTTCATAAAGCCGTGATGGGTATAGAGAAGTCGTGGAATTTGCAAATGGTTAATAATCTGAGGTCTGGAAAAGTTTGGGAAAACTAAATATTCCCCAAAAGTTCTGGAAAAGTCCTGGAATTTTATGTCACAGAAGACATGATGTCTTCAAGGACTGTTGGAAATTTGAAAATAAAAACAATAATTTACAGTTTCTGACTCAGATTTTTTATTTATTTTTTGTTTTTGAAAAAACATTTGTAAAGAAAGAGTTTGAGTCCTGAAAGTCAGAACCGGTCAAAAAACGAAATATGAATGTGTTTATTATAATACACATCCATATATTTATTCATAAACACATCCAGAGGTGATTAAACATGAAGGATGAGCTGTTATCATCATTTCCTTTGAAAGAAGATGAGCTGTTGATAATGTTTGCTTTATTATTTCATATTTGTACACAGCGACGATATCTGGAGGACTACAAAACCTGTTTTAACCCCTGCAGCAGATTCAAATTAAAATAGTATAATATAATAACAATAATCCTTTAAAGGTTATATCAAACAGAACAAATTCACACAGTGGCTGTATTTTAATTTAAAGACAAATCCACCTTGTGCCTAAAAAATGTCAACGTAAATCCACCTGCAGGTGTGTGTGTGTGTGTGTGTGTGTGTGTGTGTGTGTGTGTGTGTGTGTGTGTGTCTCAGTGTTACGTAGATGGACCGTATGGGACTCCCACCAGACAGATCTTTGCCTCGGAGCACGCCGTCCTGATCGGGGCCGGGATCGGCATCACGCCGTTCGCCTCCATCCTGCAGAGCATCATGTACCGGTGAGACAGCAGAGTGCTGATGCAGCAACTACAACTCCCAGCATGCCTCAGGAGCTGCAGATGACAGCCAGACTCAGAGCTACATCAGCGCTCAGTCATCGACAGCTTATAATTTCTCACACTTTTAACCCTTTCTGTGCCTCCTTCCTCCAGCTGATCTGGTTAGTTTTTCTTTTGTTTATGTGACACTGAAGTCAGTCTCTTTATTACAGGGACACTCAGTGACAGGGGGCCGGGGGCCAGGGGCCGGGGGCCACATATGTGTTTCTTTGATTTTCGGACATTTCCAGGATTTTAGGATATTTTAGGATTTTAGATTTATTGTCAGATTTTAGGATGTTCCCCAGATTTAAGGAGATTTTTAGGGTTTTAAGGACCCTTCTAGGATATTTAGGACATTTAAAGGGTTTTAGGACGTTTCTCATATTTTAGGACATCAGTGTCTCAGCTGTGTCCTCTGTCGGGGGTGTGGGGGATCCTCCTCTGCCTCTTTTTTTGATCAACAAGCTCTATGTTGATGCTGTTTTATGTCTCTGACACCTTATGGAGACTAAAAGGACAAAAACTATTCACAGAGTCCATCACTTTATTTTTACTGTACATCAGAAAATGTTTGGGGGCCACCAGGGGCCCTATCAGGGGCCAGATTTGCGTATCACTGCTTTAGATTAGACAGTCTGTCAGACAGAATATCAGAGCAGCATTTTTAACTATTTTCTGACCGTTTTTAAAAGTGATTCATGCGTCATGGAGAAAATAAAAGAGGGCGTCTGAGGGCATCTCAGGGCGTCTGAGGGCGTCTGAGGGCGTCTCAGGGCGTCTGAGGGCGTCTGAGGGCGTCTCAGGGCGTCTGAGGGCGTCTCAGGGCGTCTCAGGGCGTCTCAGGGCGTCTCAGGGCGTCTGAGGGCGTCTCAGGGCGTCTGAGGGCGTCTCAGGGCGTCTCAGGGCGTCTCAGGGCGTCTCAGGGCGTCTCAGGGCGTCTCAGGGCGTCTGAGGGCGTCTCAGGGCGTCTGAGGGCGTCTCAGGGCATCTCAGGGCGTCTGAGGGCGTCTGAGGGCGTCTGAGGGCGTCTGAGGGCGTCTCAGGGCGTCTGAGGGCGTCTCAGGGCGTCTCAGGGCGTCTCAGGGCGTCTCAGGGCGTCTGAGGGCGTCTCAGGGCGTCTCAGGGCGTCTCAGGGCGTCTCAGGGCGTCTGAGGGCGTCTGAGGGCGTCTCAGGGCGTCTGAGGGCGTCTCAGGGCGTCTCAGGGCGTCTGAGGGCGTCTCAGGGCGTCTCAGGGCGTCTCAGGGCATCTCAGGGCGTCTCAGGGCGTCTCAGGGCGTCTGCTGCCTCTTCTGCTGGTGTGTAGTTCTGTTTGAAATTTGTTCTGTGGGAGCGACAGTCCTCGGACTTTTTACCACGTCATGGCGTGGGTTTCATACCTCTCTGAGAAACAATTTTGGGGATTGAATGCCTTCATCATCAGACAGTGGAGAGTGCAGACATATATTAATATTTGCAGTGATGCTTCCTGCTGAAGTGTTGATTAACGTGCGCTGACTCAATAACTGGCATAAATTTGGGTTCCTGACTCACAGATACCGCATGAGGAAGCAGAACTGTCCCAACTGTAACTACTCGTGGTGCGAGAACATTAAAGACAGCGAGATGAAGTTACGCAAAGTAAGAAAACGGTTCAGTCATGACGCTGCAGTTTGATGAAGTGATGAATGTGAATGAAGGAGGCGTCTGTCTGGACCCCGCAGGTCGACTTCATCTGGATCAACCGAGACCAGAAGTCCTTCGAGTGGTTCGTTAGTTTACTCACCAAACTGGAGATGGACCAGGCCGACGAGGAGCCGGAAGGTAGGACAGAGCGAGAGGAAACTTTATTCACATCACTCAGTAAAACCAGAGTACGCTGAGTCAGCAGCGTCCCGCCGCTGAGCTCCAGACAAACGCGTTAACCCTTTGAAAACTGAGCAAATTTGTTTGATTTCTTTTAAAAACATGGGGAGAAGGCGACGAGCAACATATCAAGACACTGGCCAAAAATTAGAAAAAGAAAAAAGAAAAGTTACAAGAAAATTACCTGAAAATAGGCACAAAATTTAAAAAAAAACAACTCAGAAATTATTATTAAAAAACCATCAAAAAAGACAAAAACTAAATCATCATCAAAAACCCGCTAACAATTATCATAAAAAAAAAATCATTATTAAAAAAAAAATGTCATCAACCCCCCCCCCCACGAAAAATCTCTTCTCTGCATAAAATAAAATCACAAAAAAATCATCATCAAAAAAAAAAAAAGTTTAAATAGAAAATAAAACAAGGACCACTGAAGTGTGCTCATAACAAGCTGTTTTTGGAAACTGTACTGATGAAGCTCCGCCCATCACCTGTCTCTGTCTCTCTGTCTCTGTCTCTGTCTCTCTGTCTCTGTCTCTGTCTCTGTCTCTGTCTCAGGACGGTTCCTGGAGATGCACATGTACATGACATCTGTCTCTGTCTCTGTCTCTGTCTCTGTCTCTGTCTCTCTGTCTCTGTCTCTGTCTCTCTGTCTCTGTCTCTGTCTCTGTCTCTGTCTCTGTCTCTCTGTCTCTGTCTCTGTCTCTCTGTCTCTGTCTCTGTCTCTCTGTCTCTGTCTCTGTCTCTGTCTCTGTCTCTGTCTCTGTCTCAGGACGGTTCCTGGAGATGCACATGTACATGACGTCTGTCTCTGTCTCTGTCTCAGGACGGTTCCTGAAGATGCACATGTACATGACGTCTGTCTCTGTCTCTGTCTCTGTCTCTGTCTCTGTCTCTGTCTCTGTCTCAGGACGGTTCCTGGAGATGCACATGTACATGACGTCTGTCTCTGTCTCTGTCTCTGTCTCTGTCTCAGGACGGTTCCTGGAGATGCACATGTACATGACGTCGGCGCTCAGTAAGAACGACATGAAGGCCATTGGGCTGCAGATGGCGCTCGACCTTCTGGCCAAGAAGGAGAAGAGGGACTCCATCACTGGCCTGAGGACGAGGACGCAGCCGGGACGCCCCGAGTGGGGGAAGGTGAGGACGCCCCGTCCCGTCTCTGTGTAAAAATAAATAAATAAAAAGAAAAAAAAAAGTCCAGAAAACTGTATTTATTTATGATAATTTTAGATTTAAATTATGTTACAGAAAAATAAAAACATGTATACATTTAATTTCAGCACAAACATGAAAAAATGTAAAGACCGACCCGGCAAACAAACAAACAAACAAACAAACAAACAAACAAATATATATATGTAGAGAGGAGGATTATTAGAAAATTATCCAGAAAAAAATAGAAAAAGTGTGTGTGTGTGTGTGTGTGTGTGAGAGTGAGATATTTGGTCGGCTCGGTCTTTAGGGTTGTTTTGTGTGTGTGTGTGTGTGTGTGTGTGTGTGTGTGTGTGTGATATTTGGTCGGCTCGGTCTTTAGTGTTGTTTTGTGTGTCAGGTGTTTCAGAAAGTGTCTGAGGAGAATAAAGGGAAAGTCCACGTGTTTTACTGCGGCGCTCCGGCTCTCGCCAAGGTCATCAAAGCCCAGTGTGAACGCTTCGGCTTCAACTTCTACAAGGAAAACTTCTGAGGAGGCCACCTGCTGCTCCACACACACACACACACACACACACACACACACACACACACACACACACACACACACACACACAATGTAACACACAAAATAAATTATTATTATTATTATTATTATTATTATTATTATTATTATTATTATCAATAATAATAATTACAATGATAAAATACTTTTTATTACGATGTAACATATCTGTAATAATAACAAAAACAACAAAGATGATAATTATTATAATTTTATTTGACCACATTTTAATTTATTTTATTATTATTATTATTAATAATGTATTATTATTATTATTATTATTATTATTATTATTATTATTATTATTATTATTATTATAATAATTAAAGGAGGATTCCCTCTGTTCCCTTCAGTGGTGTAATCAGAATTTGATATTTAAATATTCACATTATGGGAATGTAACAGAGAAATGTGGAAAACTAATATAAATGTCTGTATTTCCTACAATGAAGTATTAAAATCAGAAAATAAAAAAGAATTTGACATTTTTCACACTTCAGGTGACGCTCACCGAGTATTAACTGAACTCTCTCATCTTCCTTTTATTATCCACACGGCACCTCAGAAGTTCACATGAAAGCAGCGAATCACAGGCACCATCAAAAGCTATTATTTTATTTATTTTATTCTGTAATGTTTTTGTCAGTATATTTTAAAGAGTTGCTGAAATTGATCAATATGTTGATTTTTCTCTCAGATTTCATTTTGTTCAGTTATTTTTGCTGCTGCAGTAATGTTGTTAAAGAGGAGATCCTAACACATCCTGTCTTTCTTAATGTGTCATCTGTAAACATGAAACATCTTCCATAAATAAAACTGATCTGCAAATACACAAATTCAACAAATTAAACATTTCATTTATTTACAAATAAATGGAAAACATTTGTGAAGATCTTCCGAAAATAATAACTTTTGAACAAATAATTGAGAATCCAGTTTTTATTCATGAATAATTGGCTGCAGGTTTGGAAGCACGTTTGTTTTAAAAATCACCAAAACTTTTTAAAGAAAAAAAGAAAGTGGTCATTTATTTTCTTTAGAAATCAGTAGTAGTTTTTCTTTTTTTTAAATAAAGGCATTTTTTCTTTCAAAATATCCACATTTTTTAAAGAACAAAAGTGGTCACATTTTTTTTCATCAAAACTTGCAAAAACAAATTTAAGAAAAAAAGCCAAAATAAAAAAATGTGAAGATTTTTAAAGAAAAAAAAAGTGAATGTTTATTTTAAGCCATGTATTTTTAAGTAAAGAAAATCACCAACATTTCACCCAAAAAATGTTAAAGAAAAAGAAAATCACCATGTTTTTTTTTAATTGCCCAAAACTTTTTGCTCATAAATTTACGACTTTCTGTCTTGTAAAATTACAGCTTTATTCTTGTTATATTACAACTTTATTCTTGTAAAATTAAATTTTTTTCTTGTGACATTCCAACATTTTTTCTTGTAAAATTATGACTTCATTATACAATATTACAAATTCATTCTAAAAAAATAGCAACTTTTTTTCTCGTAAAATTACACCTTTATTCTTGTTATATTATAACTTTATTCTCATAGAATTGCACATTTTTTACTCGGGGAAAAATAATAACTTTATTTTTGTAATACTACGTGTTTGTTTTTATTAAATTACATTTTTTTTCTTGTAAAATTATGACTTTATTCTCATAAAATTATGAATTTTTCCGCTGTAAAATTATAACTTTATTCTCGTTATGTTATGAATTTACTCTCATAAAATTACGACTTTTTTTTCCAGTTAAATCACCTGAAGGGTATTCTTGTTATATTACAACTTTATTTTCACAAAATTCTGACTTCTTTTCTTGTAAAATAACAACTTTATTCTTGTTATATTACAGGTTTATTCTGATAAAGTTACAACTTTTTTCTTGTAAAATTATGACGTTATTCTTGTAATATAACAACTCTATTTTCTTGAAATTATGAATTTTAAACTCGTAAAATTAGGACTTTTTATAAATAAAATTACGTCTTTACTCGTGTAATACTACGAGTTTATTCTCATGCAAATAAGATTTTTTTCTCTTAAAAGCACGACGATTTTATCCTTTTAAAATTACACGTTTTCCCTCATAATAATACGACTTTATTCTCGCAGTCTCGTTTTTTTCTCAATGTGGCCCGTCGTAAATAACGAACAGTCCCAAACAAATGCCGTTTTTGGTGAATGAATGTGTTCGATGAGTTGTGATCGGCGCTCTGTTGATTAGCCTGTGTGTGTGTGTGTGTGTGTGTGTGTGTGTGTGTGTGTGTGTGTGTGTGTGAGCACAGCTAGCAGCTAGCAGTTAGCTCGTTACGCAGTAGCGGATTGACGTCGGGCAGCTAGTCAAACATCGGACCGATGCCTTAGAAAACGCGTTTCCTTCGCCCCCCGCAGGTAATCAGGACGATGTCCGCTGGTGTCGGCGGACACGCCTCGGTAGAGTCCCGGTAAATCACCGATGTTAACGGCAGACAGTTTGAGCACATTCTGGCCGAGCGAGCTAACCAGCTAGCCTAGCTGTTAGCCTGTTAGCATTGATGGCACCGCCGGGGAGCGAGTCGGTAACGGAAGGTAGGCCTCGCATTTCGCTGTTTCCATCCTTTCACAGCTGCATCTTTGAAATGTCGACGCTTATTAATGTGTTTGCGTTTGTGTGTTCGCGATAAAACGATCAAACCCTCAAAATAACGTCATTTTTCCGGACGGCTGGCTCGTATCCGGAAAGCTAATGTAGCTCTTTGGTTAGCTGCCTCGGACAGAGAAAACCAAATAAACGGCCTTTCTTTGGTGTTTGTTAGTGGTTTTGTTAAATCTGACTTTTATTTAATTGTCGTCATGTTACCGAAAATACAAACTGTGTGTGTAAATGAGAGCAAACACGCAGCTGAAGGGTTAAACCGACAGGAACAGATCGGTGTCGCGTTTATTTTGGTGTCTTTGGTTTAAATGACTTTTTAAAAATGTGCATTTGATTAAACGCAAAAGTGAGATTTTTCTAAAGAAAGTGATGAGCGGCTCATTATTGTTCAGTTATTCTGGAAATTAATTTGTCTCCGTTTTTTTGAGTGAACAGATCAATAAACGCCTGGAAAGTCCTGGAAAGTCCTGGAAATTTCACATTCACATTTTCTCTAAAAAACGTGAAAAAAATGAAAGAACAAAAAAGTCCAAATTTTTTTCTTTTAAAAATTGCCAAGAAAACATGCTAAGAAGAAAGCCCCCCCAACAATTACCATTTTTTAAGAAATAAAGGTGATTTTTTTATACTGCCTCAAATTAAAGAAAAAAAACATCAGTCTTTAAAATCGTCCATTTTTTTGTCTTTGACAATCACAATTCACATTTTTTGAAGACCAAAAATGCCAAAATAGATTTTTAAACTTTGTATAAAGCAGCATTATTTAATATGGTCTAAAGTAACGAGCCGCTCATTCAGTCTGTGAGGCGTCAGAGACGATTATTATCAGCATTGGTTATTATGGAGATAGAGAATGGTATTATATAGTAATATATAATCTAATGATATATGATATATTGTTATTGTTGTGTGAACAGATTAATAAGCGACTGGAAAAATCATTGAATTTCACATAAACATTTTCTGGTCACTGAAAATTTTGGAAAAGTTCTGTTATTTTGTTGTGTGTAATGAAATATTTGAAAATAATAATTGCAAATTTAGTTCCAGTTTAGAAACACAATACCTTCATATGTTAATATCAAATTGATGCAGGAACACCAAGTATCAATATTTTATTCTATAAATCATTAATGTACTAAATACAAATTAAACTCTGAACTAGAAGAATAAAATAAATTGCTTCAGATACAAACCACACGTCGACAGATTACCTGCTGACCTGCTGACAGATATTTAGCATTTTACCAATTATCTGTATCAGCATTTTATTTTAATGATCGCCAATCAAATGAATTAATTAAAAAGTGCAAAGAAAGAGTCAGCACGGGAGGAAGCCTCACTCTGTAAAACCTCAGGGAGGAATTTCATTCATACGTTTTGTTTTCAAATTTTCACTCGACTTGGTAAGAAATAGCTGCTGTAAACGGTGTTGGGTGTTTTCAGTGTTGTGTTGGAGTTTGTTATAAATATGGATTATGTGCTGAGTGTGTCAAATATCAGACTTTGCTGTATGCTACAATGCATTGGATTAAACTAGTAAGCAAGTTCAAAATTAAAAAAAGAAAACAATCAAAGTAATATTTAAATAAATTATTCTTAAAACAGCTAAGGCAAAATGTCCAGTAAACTATATTTATAATAATCATAATTATATATTTTATTTTTTACTTTCCCCCTTTGTTTATCATTTAAAAATATATTTTGTTGTGCTTTTTTTAAAGTAATTTTCTTGAGCTATTTTTTTCTAATTTCTTGCTTATTTCTGGGTAATTTCTCCTGAAGTTGCTCATTGTTTTTTTTTCCAGTGTTTTAAGAAATGGAGCCAGTCTGCCCAGGTTTCAAAGGGTTAAGAGAGATCACTACTTTTCCACGTTTTCCAGGTCTTTTTTTTATTTGACTTTAGTTTTTTGTCTTTTCTTCTTTCGCTGCACCTCGCCCTCTTCATGTGTTTTTGAAGGAATCCATTTGCTCACGTTTCTAAAGGGTTAATAGATAAGTAACTGCTTGTTATTTGAAAGTAACCTCTTGTTGAATGCACGTTCTTGTGCAGGCAGCTGTGGTGGTTTTTCCTCTACACTGTATTTATCTTAGTGAAAGCTGATTGAACCCCCTCGTCCCAGCGCTCATCCGCATTCAAACTGCTCCGAAAAATCCAAAATATTCCCAGCGGGAAGAGAGCGGTGTCGGCGCCGAGCAGGTGGGGTCGAGGCCGGCTGGCGCGACGGAGGCTAATTAACTTGTTTCCTTTCCAGTTCTCCTCCCAGTTTGTCCTAAAAGATTAGGACTGATGTTGGTTAAAAAATTAATTATATATTTATAATATTTTGAATCTAAATCTTGAATTTAAAAGCTCATTTTGTGTGCAGAGCCGTAAGGGTTAAAAAGAATACATCTTAATGAGAATATTATCTGCAGATAGTTTATAGAGAAATACATTTTGAGATGCAGCCCTGGAGTTCATCATTGAATCCATTTCTCATATTAAACCCTTTTCACTGAATCTTTTAAGTCTGATCGTTTTTTGTGCGCGTAACGAGCGGCTGAAATGCGCTCGGCCCGCCTACAGAGCGGCGTCTGCTGCAGCACCAAGGTGTGAATTGCGTTTGGGAAAAGGGACGTGTTTCCATCAGTGGGAGACGGTCGCCGCTGCTCTGATGGAAACAAAAGCCGAGTCCTTAAAACACGTGACAGACTTCAGCTCAGATCTTCACCTCTGATCTGAATGATTTTTGTTTCCTATTTATGTTTTCAGGAAGTCCACTTATCAAACGTCTAATCTGAATTCATACTAATAATTAGAGCATGGTGATATGACTTTAAAACAATATCACAAAATTTGAGGCTATATTGTATCAAGGACTGAAACTGACAAAGTAAAAAACTAAACATAAATAATAAATAAATGTGTCAAATAAATGAAAATACCAAAAATGACAATATTTATTTAATTTCCCCAGAATTTTCCATTTTATTTATCAATTTATTTATTTTCTTATGTATGTATTATTTTCTATTTATTTAATTTTCCATTTTATGTATTCATTAATTCATTTAAAAAATTATTTTCATATTTATTTATGTATTAATTTCTATTTATTTAATTTCCCTTTTTTTCACTGTGACTTCATCAGTCTCGTTCTTGTGAACACGATGTTTCAAGAACACTTTGAGGGAATTTCTTCAAATTTAGCACAAACTTTCAAGTGGACTCAAAGACGAACTGTTTAGGTTTTTGGGGTCAAAGGTCAAGGTCACTGTGACCTTGCATCCGTCTCATCTTTGTGAATGTGATTTCTGAAGACAGCCTTAAGGGAGTTTACTCAAATTTGGCACAAACGTCCACTTGGCCTCAACAATGAACTCATTATAATCTGGTGGATGAAGGTCAGAGGTCAAGGTCATGGTGATTAGGGGTCGACTGATATTGGTTTTTCAGGGCTGATGCTGATTATTGGTATTAAATGAGATTGTTAACAGATATTTGGCACCGATATGCATTTATAAAAAAAAATGAAAATCTTTCTGTCAATATTAAAAATTCAGAATATAAAAAACTCCAACACAAAACTTTGTTTAAATGTTGTTTAAATGCCTTTTAGCAAATGTTTAATTAAACTGAAACGTTCAAAATCATATACAGCAAGTTCCCTTTTTTCATAATTTTAAGTGACAGTTGAAATAAAAAATGAAAGACCCAAATATCTCCCTGAGGTTTTACAAAGTCAACGTTCCTCCCATGCTCACACTTCCCTTGCACTTTTAATTTTCTTTTATTTAAGTCAAAAATCAAGTAGTGAACAGCATTTAACAGAATACAGTTTTTATTTTTATAGAAACCAAACAAAAATAGGCCGGGACCGCTGATGTGAGGCGTCCGTGTTTTCACTGACGTGGATGGAAACTGACAGAGAAACTTGACCGCTGCGTGGAGGCGTCCACCCGCGTGGCGTTATTTGTAGTTTGAAAAGTGATTCATCATTTGAGTAAATTTTCCAGCAGAAAGTGCAGACTGCGTCCTCGCTGCTGCAGCCTGTGTGTTTGTGTCGGCGCCCCGCGCTCTTCACGCTGCGGCCAACTTCCTCTCATATGTATTCACACCGGCTGCCTCTGCTCTCTCAGCCTAGACTCTGCATGGCCACCGACTGGCAGCAGCGGGAGTGAGCAGCCAATCAGCTAAGGCCTCCGGTAGCAACATGGCGTCCCGTCAGAGGAACTCGGTCCGGATCCTGTCCAGCCGGGAGCGCGGCTCCCAGACCTTCGGCTCGCAGAGGCTCCTGCAGCTGCTGGTGGAGGAGAAAGTCCGCTGGATGAAATGGCAGAGTCAGGTACGGAAAACACTTCAGGCGTGAAAGATTTTTATTTCAGAGAATTATAAAGAATTATGACCCCAAATTAAAAACAAAATTAATAGAGACATAAAACAGCATCAAAATAGAGCCAGAGGAGGATCCCCCACACCCCCGACAGAGGACACAGCTGAGACACTGATGTCCTAAAATCCAAAAAAATTTTTTAAATCTTAGAAACATAGTAGAATCCTGAAAAAATGTCCTAAAATCATACTTGCAAATGTAGTATTTTGTGGACTCCTAAAAACTTCCTAAATACAAGAATTGTCCTAAAATCATAGAAATATCCTAAAAATCCCAGTAACTTCATTAAATCCTTAAAAAGGCCTTAAAATCCCAGAAATGTCTTAAAATCCGAGAAACATCTGAGAAATGTCTTAAAATACCAGAAATGTCCTAAAAACCCAAAAAATCGGAGGATTACCCCAAATCTTAGAAACTTCCTTGAATCCCAGGAAACTACCTTAAACCTGAGAAATTTTGTAAAGTCCTCAAAACTTTGTAAAATCCTAGAAATGTCCTAAAATCAGATTAACCTCCTTTAGATTCTAGAAAAGTCCTAAAATCCCAGGAATTAACTAAAATCGTCAAAACATCCTAAAACCCAGGAAATGTCCAAAAAACCTGAAAAACTTTGTAAAGTCTTCAAAACTTTAGAAAATCCTAGAAATGTCCTAAAATCAGATTAACCTCCTAAAAATCCTGAAAATGTCCTAAAATTCCAGAAACAAGAACGGGGCCCCTGGCCTCCTGTCGTTTTACTGAGGTGGCCCTCAGACGCAGCGGGCAGAGTGTCCCCGCTGTCTCACAGTCCTCGTCACTGAGTGTAAATGCTTTGTGTCCCTGACAGAAAGTGGAGCTGCCGGACAGCCCCCGGTCCACCTTCCTGCTGGCCTTCAGCCCCGACAGGTGAGCGCGTGCAGACGCACTGTGACAGCAGAGAAGATTGCAGAAATCGTTTGTGTGAAATGCTTTCTTTGAGGTGGAGCGTCGTCAGAGTGACTCAGGCGGTGCCAGAGAGTATTTTTAGCACCTTGAAGCCGGAATAAGAAACTCTTGTGTGGGATCTTTGTGCTGGTTGTGTGTTAACAGTGAGAAATGTGTGCTGAAGAGCCGACGCCGGTTTTAGCTGAACGGGTGTTTAATGATCGCTCTGTGAACCTGCAGGACTCTGATGGCCTCCACACACGTCAACCACAACATTTACATCACAGAGGTGAAGACTGGAAAGTGCCTACATTCCTTAGTGGGCCACCGTAGAACCCCCTGGTGTGTGACCTTTCACCCCACCATCCCCGGCCTGGTGGCCTCCGGGTGCCTTGACGGTGAAGTCCGCATCTGGGACCTGCATGTGAGTGTCCCCGTGTGACGGGAGCGAAACCTCTGAGGTCATGTGACGCTGTGATGCGTCACCCTTCAGGTTTAATCGACCACTTCACCCCAAATGATTAGATTTTAAATGCTTTTATGGTCATTGATCGCTGAGACAGCTGCATGCGCAGGGTTCGTACGGTCATGAAGAACCTGGAAAAGTCATGGAATTTGCAAATTGCAATCTCCAGGCCAGGGAAAGTTTTTGAAAACA
The DNA here is from genome assembly GCF_026936395.1 of Plectropomus leopardus. NCBI lineage: Eukaryota > Metazoa > Chordata > Actinopteri > Perciformes > Serranidae > Plectropomus > Plectropomus leopardus. The sequence continues at coordinate 957,175 of NC_142182.1, forward strand.
AAATATACCCTGAAAGTTTTGGAAAAGTCATGGAATTTTATTTCGCAAAATTATATAACACATGATGTGTTTTTTTTTTTTTTTTTTTTTTTTTTACAGTTTAAATATGCCTTTTCTTTTAAAAAAAACCCCAAAAAAACCCACACCCTCCCAAAAATTTGCTATTTTTTTCTTCAAGAATCTCCCAAATAAAGTTTAAAGAAAAAAAAAGCCAAAATGTTTTCTTTTAAAATTGCCAAAAACTTTTTAAAGAAAAAACGTTTTTTAGTTACCTAATTAAAAAAGTCCAAAATGAAAAAAAGCAATCCATTTTGTTCTCTAAAAATTGCCAACAATTTGGAAAGAACCATCCACCACACTTTTGTTTTTCAAAAGTCACCATACATTTTTAAAAGGGAAAAAAGTGAGTAACATAACTGTATGACATTATCATATATAGTCTGTGTGTCATAATCACGCGTTTTATTTTGATGAAGCATGCCTAACTTTGTTTTCACCACAGATTAGCCAATTAAAAGGAAATAAATCAATATCTCTTTTATATAATCAATAAAGTACTTTTTGAATAAAAAAATGTCACACATTTAATGGTTCCAGTTTGTCATATGAGCATCTTGTCTAAGTTACAGAAAACTGAATCTCTTTGGATGTTGGACTGCTGGTCAGACAAAACTAAACGTCATATTTTTTTTTAACATTTTATAGGAAAAAACGATTCATTGAGAAATGAATCCACAATGAAAAAGGTGAAATGACTGCAGCTGTAGGGATTCGCTGTCTGAGGCCTAATCTCGCTCATCGCTGCTGTTTAAAATTATAATAATAATACATAAAACAGTTTTATGATTTGAATGTGGTAACGCAGCGTTTTCTCTGCAGGGCGGCAGCGAAAGCTGGTTTACAGAGAGCAATGTTGCCATCGCCTCCTTGGCCTTCCACCCGACCGCTCAGCTCCTCCTCATCGCCACCAACAACGAGCTCCACTTCTGGGACTGGAGCCGACCGGAGCCCTTCGCCGTGGTCAAGACGGGCAGTGACACGGAGAGAGTCCGGTGGGTTGGACAGAGCCGTGTGGGGTCACCATGAGTCTCCATGGTGACTTCAGTCACATAATGAGGTTTGAGGAGGGACTGAGGTGTACCAGCATTGTTCCTCCTGGTCTCTGGGGGGACAATACTCTCCAAAATTAAAAACAAACAAACAAAAAAACTCCAGTAATGTGAAGATTAGAATAACACAAAAAGATTTAACATAAGTCATTCAAGGTGTTTAGTTTCATTCATAAAATTGAGAATTTTCCCATCAGAAGTGGTGCATCCCTTCATATGAGGGCTTTTGATGATAATGACGATAATAATAAAGTTTGTTTATGTCGCAGTGATCAAAACCAGCGTTACAAAGTGCTTTACACTTAAAATCACAAAAGACATTTTTAGATACAATAACAGAAAATATAACAACAACATACAAGAAAAATTTGAGACAGCAGTTTGGATATATGTTCTTGGGCAAGGCCATGAAGGGCTTCAAAAGTAATAAGTAAAATCTTAAAATCAGTCCTTAAAGAAGTGGGCAGTCTGTACATTCATTGAATTGGAGTGATGCGTTCTCTTTTATTGATTTTGTGAAATGTGAATTATAATGTGAATGAGTTGGGGTTGGACATTTTTAGCAGCAGACAAATTGGAAGACAATGAACAATTCGACATTAGAATCTGCTTTCTGTACCACATGAGACTCAAACTCACAACCTCAGACACCAAAAACAAGTCAGTATCCCAGTGAGCTCCGTGCTGAGAGAGAAACCAGCGGCGACGTCACGCTGACCGAGCCGACCAGCAGGGGGCAGGATATCAGCGGTCTGTGCGTAGAAAGGCAGATTTCAAACTGCTGCCAAAAAATTGCTTTTTCTCAATCAAGTTATCTGGGTGTGTTAGTCCGACTTCAAGATATTCGATTTAGTCTGATTTCAGTCCGACTAACATGTTTTCATGCACCTAAAAAGTCTCATGTAAACAGACTTCAGAACAGTTAGACCTGTCACTGTATTTCTGGATTTGTGCGGTCGTGAAAACTTGTTAACGTGTGTTTCACTTTGTCATTTCTGTGTCTGTGCGTTCCTCTCAGGCTCGTGCGGTTCGACCCTCTTGGTCACAACCTCCTGACGGCGATCGTGAATCCGTCCAATCAGCAGGTGAGCCCCGCTGAGTGTTTCTGTGGTTAGTTTGCGGTTGAGCGGCGTCCTCAGAACTGTGACTGTCTTTCAGAACGAGGAGGACTCGGAGGTTCCCATGGACAGCGTGGAGATGCCTCACTTCCGGCAGCGCTCCTTCCTGCCTTCGCAGCCCGTTCGCCGCACGCCCATCCTCCACAACTTCCTCCACATCTTGTCATCTCGCTCCCCGGGGAATCAGACGGGAGGCGACCAGCCGCGCCCTCTCGGTGACAGCGGAGGCGGTGTCGGAGAATCTCCCAGCATGCCTCTGGCGCAGTACCCCGGCTCAGAGCGCGGACCCCCGTTCCCGGGCTGCACCCAGCACCTGGGCATGGCCTGTCTGTGTTATCGCTGCTCCGTCAACCGTAACCCCTCCCTGGCTGCCGACGCGTCCCCCTCTGACCCCAGAGTGTCCTCCGACGCCCCCCAGCCCCCCCCAGCTTCCACCTTCTCCTCAGCCCGCACGGAGCCCCGACAGCCCTCCGAGCGACCCTCGGCCTTTACCTCAGTCTACTACAGCGCCGGCGCTTCTCTGAACCCGCCTGCGCCGGGCGGCATTGAGCCGCTCTCCACCTCCAGGCCGGGGCCCGACTGGACACGCAACCTGCTGAGTATGAGGGATGGCGGCGTCGGCCCCGGCATGCTGCCTCCCAGGACCTCCTCCTCCTCCATCAGCCTCCTGTCAGTGCTCCGGCAGCAGGACGGCTCCTCCCACTCGCCCGTCTACACCTCCGCCTCTGAGGGGCGGGGTTTCCCCCAGCAAGGAGAGCCCGGGGCCCGAGACGCAGCCGGCACCAGCAGCGGGCACCATCCGTTCTGGGACGGCTCTCGCGGCAACACGGCGTCCTTCCGCAACGTGCTGCAGTGCAACCTCAGCCGCTACTTCATGGAGTTCGACCGCATGCAGGACCTGGAGCCTCCTCTGGGGGGCGGCATGGCGGAGGCAGGCCAGGAGCAGAGCCAGGAGCTGCTGAACAATAACATGGACCCAGAGAGACCTGGGCCCTCCTCGTCCTCCTCCACCTCCTCCCCCACCATCATTCATTACCAGCCTCCTCTCCCCCCGCCTCCCTCCTCCCACAACCTGGAGAACAACGTTCCTCCCCCGGCCTCCCGGGGCCACCTGAACCGCTGCCGGGCCTGTCACAACCTGCTGACCTTCAACCACGACTCCCAGCGCTGGGAGCGCACCAACCAGGCCTCCTCCACCTCCGCCTCCGCCCTGGAGCCCTCCTCTTCCTCCTCCTCCTTCCCTCCTTCCTCTTCTTCCCCGTGGCAGCCCGAGGAGGGCAGGAGGACACTAGAAGCCCAGCCCCAGGAGAGGAGGGCGCCTCCGGAGCCAGGTGAGCAGCCGCCTCCCCCTGGAGGTGGAGGTGCAGGAACAGTGGCCTTCCCAATGGCGCCGTCGCCCGGGCAGGCCGGGGAGCAGACGGTGGGCCTGGTGTACAACCAGGACACGGCGCAGTGGGAGCGGGTGTACCGGCAGGCCGCTGCCGGCAGGTCGGCAGAGCCGGCCGAGGCCTTAAGCCAAGAAATGCCTGTTGACCCCCCTGACGAGGACTCCCTGAGGAGGTAGGATCCCTGTTTGTGACAGTGTGTAACATCAGCACGCGCACACACACACACACACACACACACACACACACACACACACACACACACACACACACACACACACACACACACACACACACACACTCAGACACTCAGACACAACGGACGTGTCCGGTCTGAGACAGGGCTGCATGATTATTGCTAAAATGAGAAATCACGAATCTCTCACTTGATTCTTTTTATCGTTATTATTATTTATTTTAAAAAAGGTAAAATAAATAAATCAATAACATGATTCTCATTTTAAACAAAAACATTTATTGCACTGTTAGATGCTCAAGTAGAAAAACACGTCTGAGATCCTGTTTAGACAGGACTTAAACAGACGACATCAACGTGACAATTATCAAAGTGCTGATTTATATATTATATAAAAGTGCTGATTTATATATTATATATATCAAAGTGCTGATTTATATATTATATATATCAAAGTGCTGATTTATATATTATATATATCAAAGTGCTGATTTATATATTATATATATCAAAGTGCTGATATGTCCTGAAATCTGGAAATTTAAAAATTCAACAATAATTTGTTTTTCCAGCTTCTAGCTGTTTTAGATGGTGCATTTTTGTTCTAAGAAATGTTCAGAAATCACCCAAAAAAATTAAGATAAAATATTAGCCAAAAGTTTTTCTTCAAAAAATTGGCCAAAATGGTGGAAAGAATAAAAAAAAGCAGCCAATATATTTTCCTTAAAAATTGCCAAAAAATGTTAAGAAAAAAAATCGCCACAACGATCTTTTCACTACAAATTGTTAAAAAAGATTATCACACAGTTTTCTTCAAAATGTTTTCAAGAAAAAAATGCTTACCAAGGATTTTTAAAGGAAAAAAAGTTGTCAAAATGTTTTCTGTAAAAGATGCCAAAAAGTTTAGTTTAAAAAAAAGCCAAAAGTTTATAAAGAACATGTTTTTTAAAGCTGTATGCCCCTCTCTTAATTTATTTTAAAAAGCTTTTATATAATGATGAAAAACAACCAATAAGGAGTACTGATGGTCATTTCAGAGTGTTTGGTCTTTAAAATTTGCCCAAAGTCTCAGCAGATTTTCGCGGCTGACACTAGCCTCTTTACTATTTGCACTGATCTCATTTTTGACAACAGTGTTTATTGTTAAACTGTAAAACATCTTTCCTTCATTACATATCTTTGTCACAAGTGTTTGATAACCATTCAGCATACCAAACTCCAGTTATCCCATCAAAACAGCAGGTGAGGTGAACCTGCACCGCCACCACTCGTGTGTCCCACCTGTACATTTTTGCAACACTTGACTCAAAACCACTCAAACACTGGCTGTAAAAACACCGCCAGAGAACAAAACCGCCCTCAAAGGACTGAACATGCTTCAAGAGAGAAACGCAGCAGAGCGACAGGAAAACACAGCAAAGGCTCTCACACTGAGCTAAAATAAAACCAGTGCACATTAACTCAATAAATAACATAAACATGTAGTTTCTTTCCGGGGGTGGGGGAGAGGAAACGCTCAGATTGTTCTGTAGCAAGTCATCATGTGAATGCAGCGTCGTCCTTTACAAATGAGATGGTATGGATCTTTTTTTTGCGACTAATCGTGCAGCCCTAGTCTCAGACCACATCTGTCGCATTTATGTCTGGCTTTGGGTGAGTCTCATTTGGCATTATTGTTTCACAACCAGACAACCATTTATGGCTGACAGGCTGTGAATGTCCAATTTTAGCCATATGGTGGGTTATATATTAACATTTATCCAAAAATTGTAATTGAGTAAATCTATCTTAACCCTTTGAAACATACGAATATTGGCTTGATATCTTTTAAAAACATGGGAAGAAGGCAATGAGCAAGTTGAGACAAGACCCAGAAATAAGCAAGAAAACAGTCAAAAAAGAAATAAATAAATAATAATAATAATAATAATAATAATAATGATAGTAATAATAATAATAAAAAAGATTGAGAAATTAAAAAACAAAAAAAAGAAAATAAATTAAGAAAATTAATGAAGTAAAACAAGGACCACCCCCCCCCAAAAAAAACAACTTACAATTCTGTAAAAATAGTATATAATTATGATATTATAATTATATTATAATATACTTCTCTGGACATTTTCTCCTCGCTTTAACAAAAAAAGTAATCCTTTTTCCCCATGTTTTTGAAAGAAATCAAATCAATTTGCTTAGGTTTCAAAGGGTTAAATACTCGTGAAAGGTGACTGAAAGCAGCACAAGAAAAGTGATGTCTGCGGGTTTGAAAGGGTTAATACACCTGTCGTGTTTCTTTTATACAGGCGACTGTTGGAATCGTCTCTGTTATCATTGTCTCGCTATGACATGTCGGGATCGCGAGACCACCCTATTTACCCTGATCCAGCCAGGTACACTAATACACTTCATTTACCCTGATCCAGACAGGTACACTAATACACTTCATTTACCCTGATCCAGACAGGTACACTAGTTCACTTCATTTACCCTGATCCAGACAGGTGCACTAATACACTTCATTTACCCTGATCCAGACAGGTACACTAGTTCACTTCATTTACCCTGATCCAGACAGGTACACTAATACACTTCATTTACCCTGATCCAGACAGGTGCACTAATACACTTCATTTACCCTGATCCAGACAGGTACACTAGTTCACTTCATTTACCCTGATCCAGACAGGTGCACTAATACACTTCATTTACCCTGATCCAGACAGGTACACTAGTTCACTTCATTTACCCTGATCCAGACAGGTACACTAGTTCACTTCATTTACCCTGATCCAGACAGGTACACTAGTTCACTTCATTTACCCTGATCCAGACAGGTGCACTAATTGTGCGTTTCCACCAGCATGTCGATTCAGTTCACTTCAGTGTGCATTTTTTTGCGTTACCATTGTAAAAAGTTTTGGATGGTACCTTTGGAACTATTTCTTTGTAACTGTCCTTCTTTTTGGTCACCCTTCTATTGGGATACCTATCACACAGATCAGGTACTAAAATGTGGAATTTGAAATACTGCAATTTGTTTGGTCAGTAGAGAGTTGACATTTAGAGCTGAGCTGTGGCTGCCAAGTTTTTCATACATTAGTAAACTGTAACTTTAAAGTTACTATTACAAAAGAGAAATCACTAAATTTCTTTCTTTAAAAAAATGGCCAAAATTAATCGTATGTGGTCAGGCATCTAAATGTATGCAATTTCAAAAACCATTCATGAAAAAAATCCCTATTGTCGAAGCTGTCAGCGTGTCATCCTTTTATTTTTCAACTGCCATGGACGTCCTGAAACCGGGATGTTTTTGGTGAGCTTACAAATATGCCATTGAAAGGGACTTTTACTCCAGCCTGCTCTTTTTTGTTACGAAAATGTGGGTGTGTAGCCCTGTTTTGTGGGCGATAATCGGGATGAAGAGTACTGTCTGCGGTGGAAACGCTAAACCCATCCAGGGTCTTGGTACTTGTTTGTATGGGTTACTTTTGGTTCCAAAGGTACTGTATCGAAATTTCTGATGGAAACGCAGCTTAATACATTTCATGAAATCTTATTAATGAAATGTGTTAAGCTGCAGACAGGCACATACATACACTTTATTTTCCTCAGTGTTGCATCTAATCCCCGTCACACCTCTGTTGTTAAAAGGATGAACCTGAACTTGTCCTCCGTGCTGTCCAGACTTTCCCCAGCTGCTTACTACGCCCAGAGGATGATCCAGTATCTGTCAAGGCGGGACAGCATCCGCCAGCGATCGCTTCGCTACCAGCAGAACCGCCTACGGGCCATGTCGTCCTCATCCGACAGTCCCGCCAGCAACCCGTCCAGCTCCATGGACAACAGCGATGTGGACTTTGAGGAGCTGGAGTGAGTTTTGATTCTGTCTCTTGCATGGGTCAAACTTAATCTTATCACATAAAACCTGATGATATTCACAAGAGGATTGCATGACTTTTTTTCTTTTTAAGAAACTGTATTCCTCAAAGCACCGGCCGAGTGTGAAGTGCACCCCTAACGTCACTGCCCGGCAAATAGTGTCTGTGTGCTTCTGTGCGATTTGCTTATATTTATATGAGGTTTGCAAACATTTACCACAACAATAGACCCTTTTTACCCAGTGAGCCTTGATCAGGGTTCCTGCAGAGCCTTAAAACTTCCATACAGTCTGTTTCAATGTCTTATACAAGTTTTGTATGGTCATGAAAAACCTGGAAAAGTTTTGGCATTTGGAAACAGCAACTTCAAGGTAAGGCTCGGCGATATGGAATAAAGTCTGATCACGCTCATTTTTTTCATATCAGTCGATATCGATATTTATCACGATATACATCAGATCAGTATTTCTGTCGAGCTTAAAGGTTCCTTTGACTCCTCGGTGAGATATGAAGATATCATCAGGTTCATTTGGGTTTAAATATTTATTTTCTGTCAGACATTGAACATGACAAATATACTGTAGAACAGCATCACCAGCTGGAGGACCTATTCTACTAAAACTCACAGAGGTCCAGGTACTAAAATGTCCTCCCAGCAAAGGTCCGAGCCTCAAACCTAAAATCAATATTGGAGTGTAATAAACATATGATTTATTATTATTTATTAAACTTTCCAGCATTATATAAAAATGAAAAGCTCCATCTGAAACAAACTTCAGTAAATTGAAGCACATTGTGCTGATAATAGGCCAACCTCTCCTGACTGCAGGACTCTGACTTCAGCTTCTGTCAAACTTCTGTGCTGTTAATCATTTTACTCAGGAATTAAAAACTGTTGAGTCGGCCTACTTCTCCTATAGCTGCCAACAGCCTGCCGACATTCACAGTTAGAGAAAGGCTGAAAATAAGCTCATGTGCTTGTGGCCCCGGGCCCCCAAAACATTACATCTGCCCCTGGTAATAATAATGAGAGCTCAGCGCGAGCGGCCGGATGAGACACGGAGCGATGCGTCCTGCTGTTTCTAAATAATCCAAAGTCTGATTAAATTACGCTCAGACATTTACGCAAAATGTTTGCAATTTCACAAATCCATGTTGAAGAAGCTGACAGGTATCATGCTTTCGTTTTTCAACTGCTGTGGACGTAGAAAAACAGAGCTGTGATGGATATATGAAGCCCACATCTCAACAAAAATCTGAACTTTGAGATCATATATGCCTTTTTTTTTTTTACATTTTAGCCAAATGTCCAGTGACCAAGAATCAGAGATTTAGTTTTGTCCTGTAACTCGTCAACAGAAGCTTTAAAGAGGTTTCTGTTTTTTTTCTTTCTTTTGCTAAGAGGAGAAGATGATTTTTCTCTCGTAATTATTTCTCTTTGTTTTGGTACAAAGATGTTCGCGATTATCAAACTTTGACCTGTATACTAAAGCAGTGCTTGTATTTTAGTTTTTCTATGTAGACTCACCATTTTCTTTATTCCAGTGATAACGGAGACAGAGCGAGGCACAGGACTCCACGTAACGCCCGGATGTCTGCTCCGTCTCTGGGTCGCTTCGTCCCTCGGTGAGTCGACTGTAAGATCTGATCCTGACTTTAACTTTTCTGCTTCGTCTGAGCAGAAGAGTCTGCAGACCATGATCACTTTTATTAAATACCATCAATAACGTTCCTGTGAGTTCACATGATGAAGGAGACCTCAACATGTACAACAGTGATGCGGATCGAGGGCCAAATGTGGCCCCTGATCGGGTCCCTGGTGGCCTCCCAACCATTTTCTAATTGCCAATAAAAATAAAGTGACTGACTCTGTGAATAGTTTTTGTCCTTTTTAGGTTTGACCCCACAGAGGTCCTAGATAAGACACTAATGTCCTAAAATACTAGAAATGTCCTGAAGTCCTAAAAATGTCCTAAAATTTGGTAAATGTCTTAAAATCCTAGAAGTGTCCTAAAATCCTTGAAACATGTATGGGGCCACTGTGAGGGCCCCTGGCCTCCTGTCATTTTGAAAAAGTGTCCCCTAAACAGAGCCGGTTGAGTGTCCCTGGTGATCCTGGATTTGCACGTTTTACTTTCACGTGTTTTCAGTTTTTCATCGTTTTGAGGTTTGGATTTGAAGGGTTTTGTCGTGTCGTCCTCCAGGCGTTTCCTCCTCCCTGAGTACCTGCCCTACGCTGGGATCTTCCATGAAAGAGGACAGCCCGGCCTGGCCACACACTCCTCTGTCAACAGAGTCCTCGCTGGTAAACACACACACACACACACACACACGCACACACTCACTTTACACCGCTACCAAAAATACAGTTTGAGATTTGGAAATCACACCCAGCTGCCAGAGCCGGAGGACGGTAAGGCCGGTAAGGTTCAGTTCGAGCGACAGAAACGTTCGGCTCTGAAGTCTGACTGACGGGGGCGAACAGCGGTTCATCTGAGCCTGTTTTTTTGTTTTTCCTCTGCGTGATCACGTTTAACACTGACGCCGTTCACTTCCCGTCTTCCTCAGGCGCGTCGATCGGGGACGGCCAGTCTGCAGTCGCCAGCAACATCGCTAACACCACCTACCGTCTGCAGTGGTGGGACTTCACCAAATTCGACCTGCCGGAGATCAGCAACGGTACAACAGCTGAGACTGTTAATGACGCAGAGACTCATTGAGCTTTAAATAGATGTTGGAACTTTTTCTTTTGATTCAAGCAGTTTTTAACTCTGTTTATTTTTTTTTCCTTTTAAAAAAATTGTCATATTTATAGAAACATTTGTATTATTATTTTAATATGTATTGTATTAAATAGTAATATTTTTCTTTTTAAGACTTTTGGCAATTTTAATTGAATAAATTTGGCAATTTAATTTTGGGTGATTTTTTTAAAATGTAATTTTTTTAATTTATTTTTGGAAAGGCATGTTTTTTTTTTTTTTTTTTAAATCAATATTACACTATTAATTAAAATGAGAAACTTCTCCATAAGATCAAATCAATTCGAGGTGGCAGATGTTTCATATGTGGCAGGTTTACCACAGATAAATAAATAAATGTTCGGGGGAACACTGACTTGATAACAGTTATAAAACGCCAAAACACTAACTTCAAAACACTCTGTGATGTTGAGCCAGATGTCAACAGCTTCATTTTAAAAACGTACAAATGCTGAAGAGTAATGTGTCTGTTTGTCTCCTCTTCAGCTTCAGTCAACGTTCTGGTGCCAAACTGTAAAATCTACAACGACGCGAGCTGCGACATCTCTGCAGACGGTCAGCTGCTGGCGGTCTTCATTCCCAGCAGTCAGCGGGGTTTCCCAGACGAGGGCATCCTGGCCATCTACTCTCTGGCTCCACACAACCTGGGAGAGATGCTCTACACCAAGAGATTCGGTACAGTGTCCCCAAACCAGGGCTGTGAATACTTTTACTCCATGTTTGACACCAACACTCAGAAGTCATTATTCTGCCTTTAAGCTGATGTTGAAATAGAACAAAAATTAAACGTTTATCTCCAGAAAAGTCCGGTTTGCATCAACCCTCAGGGACTCTGAGGTGCATTTTAAGTATTTTTTCATTCTTCCTGTTGTGATAACTGTGTGTGTGTTGATGCATGTGTCCTAAATGTAGTCCAGATTGTGTATCTGAGTGTAATCAGTGAATTTGCAGCTCAGCTCCTACAATAAGTCTAAAGTACACTGTGGAAACTAAATAGTTACATTCAGACTGTTCAGGTCCAAAAATGCTCCATTGAAACCCATTCAAACTGACATTTTTGATCCCACAGCCATCAGAGCAGAAAAACAGGACTTGTATTATTTCTGGGTGTCATTCTGGGCTTTTGACTCTGAATTTGTCATTTTGACTATTTTCCACCTGATGAGGTCATTTTGACCATATTTGGCATATGGAGGAAATACATGCTATTTCCACTAGGTGACCTGTCACAGTCAATGTAGCTGCTGATCACTGACAGATCCCAGACTGTCAGCAGCTACATTCACACACTGACATATCCCAGACTGTCAGCAGCTACACTCACACACTGACAGATCCCAGACTGTCAGCAGCTACACTCACACACTGACAGATCCCAGACTGTCAGCAGCTACACTCACACACTGACAGATCCCAGACTGTCAGCAGCTACACTCACACACTGACAGATCCCAGACTGTCAGCAGCTACACTCACACACTGACATATCCCAGACTGTCAGCAGCTACACTCACACACTGACATATCCCAGACTGTCAGCAGCTACACTCACACACTGACAGATCCCAGACTGTCAGCAGCTACACTCACACACTGAGGAGGAGGAGACTGAGAATAATTTAAAAATTAAACTCAAGTAATCGCAATAAAAGTAGAAAATCATGTTAATATAATTTTTTAAAATCTTGATTTTGAAAAGTACATTTTGTGCACAGTATGATATGAGTGTGTGTAATATTAAAGCTGTAAGGGTTAATATATTGGGAGAAGTCTTCCTGGTGTCTCACACACACAGTCAGTGTTTTGACGCCGTTTGTCCTCGGACAGGTCCCAATGCCATCTCCGTCAGCTTGTCTCCGATGGGCTGCTACGTGATGGTCGGCCTGGCCTCTCGCAGGATCCTGCTGCACCCCACCACTGACCACATGGTGGCACAAGTCTTCCGCCTGCAGCAGCCACACGGAGGAGAGACGTCCATTAGGGTGAGACAGAGCAGGGGACACTCACTCTACCACTAACACCTCTATAACTAGAGCTCATAGAAGTGAATATAACATTGTGACTAACAGGGCCGGGCCTAGACTTTTGGGGGCCCTCCTCAAAGTAATGTGTGACCACTTCTCATGGCACCACTGCAGGAATACCCAAGGCCCCATCGCAGCAGCCCCGTACATGTTTCTGGGATTTGAGGACTTTTCTGTTATTTCAGGACATATCTAGGAATTTAAAGATGCTGCTAAGATTTTTAGTACATTGCCAGATTTTAGGAGATTAACAGGGTTTGAGGACATTTTTAGGATTTCAGGACGTTGCTAGGGTTTTAGGATGTTCCTAGTATTTTAGGACACTTCTAGGAATTTCGGACATTTCTTAGATTTCAGGACACTTTAGGACTTTAGGACATTTCTAGTATTTTAGGAAGTTTCTAAGATTTCCAGACATTCTTAGGATTTTTTTTTTATATTTCTAGTGTTTTAGGACATTTCTAGGGTTTTTAGATGTTTTTAGATCTCAGGACATTTTTAGGACTTGAGGATATTTTTGGGTTTCAAGACATTTCTTGGATTTTAGGAGGTTTATAGGATTTTAGGACATTTCTCAGACTTAACCACATTTCTAGGATATTTGGACATTTATTAGATTTTTGGACATTTCTATGATTTTAGGACGTTTGTGTGATTTTAGGACATTAGTGTCTCAGCTGTGTCCTCTGTCGGGGGTGTGGGGGATCCTCCTCTGGCTCTTTTTTAATGCTGTTTTATGTCTCTGACACCTTATGGAAACTAAAAGGACAAAAACTGTTCACAAAGTCAATCACTTTATTTTTGTTGTGCTTTAGAAAATGGTTGGGGGCCAACAGGGGCCCTATCAGGGTCAGATTTGGCCCGGGGGCTGTAAGTTGAGTGTCCTGCTTTGAGGACTTAACTTTGACGTATTAGCAGTGACAGTGAATATAGTTTTTATTTATGATCACCTGATTCTGTGAATTGTGCCTCTCAGTTCTGTGATCGAACATTTAGGTTTTAACTTTTATTCTGTGAGATCTGAACAGTTCAGTCTGTGTGTGTGTGTGTGTGTGTGTGTGTGTGTGTGTGTGTGTGTGTGTGTGTGTGTGTGTGTGTGTGTGTGTGTGGTGTTTCAGATGGTGTTCAACGTGGTTTACCCGATGGCTCCAGACCAGCGGCGCCACGTCAGCATCAACTCTGCCCGCTGGCTGCCGGATCCAGGGATGGGTCTGGCTTATGGAACCAACAAGGGAGACCTGGTGATCTGCCGGCCTGTGTGAGTGTCAGACGTGTGTTAGATGTGTCTCAGACGTGTCTCAGTTTTGTCTCAGACGTGTCTCAGTTTTGTCTCAGACGTGTCTCAGTTTTGTCTCAGACGAGTCTCAGTTGTGTCTCAGACGTGTCTCAGTTGTGTCTCAGTTTTGTCTCAGTTATGTCTCAGACGTGTCTCAGTTTTGTCTCAGTTTTGTCTCAGTTATGTCTCAATTGTGTCTTAGTTTTGTCTCAGTTGTGTCTCAGACGTGTCTCAGTTTTGTCTCAGTTAGGTCTCAGTTTTGTCTCAGTTGTGTCTCAGACGTGTCTCAGTTTTGTCTCAGTTATGTCTCAGACGTGTCTCAGACGTGTCTCAGTTGTGTCTCAGACGTGTCTCAGTTTTGTCTCAGTTATGTCTCAGTTTTGTCTCAGTTGTGTCTCAGACGTGTCTCAGTTTTGTCTCAGTTATGTCTCAGTTTTGTCTCAGTTGTGTCTCAGACGTGTCTCAGTTGTGTCTCAGACGTGTCTCAGTTTTGTCTCAGACGTGTCTCAGTTTTGTCTCAGTTATGTCTCAGTTTTGTCTCAGACGTGTCTTAGTTTTGTCTCAGACGTGTCTCAGTTTTGTCTCAGACGTGTCTCAGTTTTGTCTCAGTTTTGTCTCAGACATCTCAGTTTTGTCTCAGACGTGTCTCAGTTTTGTCTCAGTTGTGTCTCAGACGTGTCTCAGTTTTGTCTCGGTTTTGTCTCAGTTGTGTATCAGATGTGTCTCAGTTTTGTCTCAGTTATGTCTCAGTTTTGTCTCAGACGTGTCTCAGTTGTGTCTCAGACGTGTCTCAGTTGTGTCTCAGTTTTGTCTCAGTTATGTCTCAGTTTTGTCTCAGACGTGTCTCAGTTTTGTCTCAGACGAGTCTCAGTTGTGTCTCAGACGAGTCTCAGTTGTGTCTCAGACGTGTCTCAGTTGTGTCTCAGTTTTGTCTCAGTTATGTCTCAGTTGTGTCTCAGACGTGTCTCAGTTTTGTCTCAGACGTGTCTCAGTTTTGTCTCAGTTATGTCTCAGTTTTGTCTCAGACGTGTCTCAGTTTTGTCTCAGACGTGTCTCAGTTGTGTCTCAGACGTGTCTCAGTTGTGTCTCAGACGTGTCTCAGTTGTGTCTCAGTTTTGTCTCAGTTATGTCTCAGTTGTGTCTCAGACGTGTCTCAGTTTTGTCTCAGACGTGTCTCAGTTTTGTCTCAGTTATGTCTCAATTGTGTCTCAGTTTTGTCTCAGTTGTGTCTCAGACGTGTCTCAGTTTTGTCTCAGTTATGTCTCAGTTTTGTCTCAGTTGTGTCTCAGACGTGTCTCAGTTTTGTCTCAGTTATGTCTCAGACGTGTCTCAGACGTGTCTCAGTTTTGTCTCAGACGTGTCTCAGTTTTGTCTCAGTTATGTCTCAGTTTTGTCTCAGTTGTGTCTCAGACGTGTCTCAGTTTTGTCTCAGTTTTGTCTCAGTTGTGTCTCAGACGTGTCTCAGTTGTGTCTCAGACGTGTCTCAGTTTTGTCTCAGACGTGTCTTAGTTTTGTCTCAGACGTGTCTCAGTTTTGTCTGTTATGTCTCAGTTGTTTCTCAGACGTGTCTCAGTTTTGTCTCAGACGTGTCTCAGTTTTGTCTCAGACGTCTCAGTTTTGTCTCAGACGTGTCTCAGTTATGTCTCAGTTGTGTCTCAGACGTGTCTCAGTTTTGTCTCAGTTATGTCTCAGTTGTGTCTCAGACGTGTCTCAGTTTTGTCTCAGACGTGTCTCAGTTATGTCTCAATTGTGTCTCAGACGTGTCTCAGTTTTGTCTCAGTTGTGTCTCAGTTTTGTCTCAGACGTGTCTCAGTTTTGTCTCAGTTGTGTCTCAGTTGTGTCTCAGTTATGTCTCAGTTGTGTCTCAGTTATGTCTCAGTTTTGTCTCAGACGTGTCTCAGTTTTGTCTCAGTTATGTCTCAGTTTTGTCTCAGACGTCTCAGTTTTGTCTCAGACGTGTCTCAGTTTTGTCTCAGACGTGTCTCAGTTTTGTCTCAGACGTCTCAGTTTTGTCTCAGACGTGTCTCAGTTTTGTCTCAGTTATGTCTCAGTTTTGTCTCAGTTATGTCTCAGTTTTGTCTCAGACGTCTCAGTTTTGTCTCAGACGTGTCTCAGTTTTGTCTCAGACGTGTCTCAGTTTTGTCTCAGACGTCTCAGTTTTGTCTCAGACGTGTCTCAGTTTTGTCTCAGTTATGTCTCAGTTTTGTCTCAGACGTGTCTCAGTTTTGTCTCAGACGAGTCTCAGTTTTGTCTCAGACGAGTCTCAGTTGTGTCTCAGACGTGTCTCAGTTTTGTCTCAGTTATGTCTCAGACGAGTCTCAGTTGTGTCTCAGACATATCTCAGTTTTGTCTCAGACGTGTCTCAGTTTTGTCTCAGTTTTCTCAGACGTCTCAGTTTTGTCTCAGACGTGTCTCAGTTTTGTCTCAGTTATGTCTCAGTTTTGTCTCAGTTATGTCTCAGTTTTGTCTCAGACGTGTCTCAGTTTTGTCTCAGACGTGTCTCAGTTTTGTCTCAGTTATGTCTCAGTTGTGTCTCAGACGTGTCTCAGTTTTGTCTCAGACGTGTCTCAGTTTTGTCTCAGTTATGTCTCAGACGTGTCTCAGACGTGTCTCAGTTTTGTCTCAGTTATGTCTCAGTTTTGTCTCAGTTGTGTCTCAGTTTTGTCTCAGACGTGTCTCAGTTATGTCTCAGTTTTGTCTCAGTTTTGTCTCAGACGTGTCTCAGTTTTGTCTCAGTTATGTCTCAGTTTTGTCTCAGACGTGTCTCAGTTTTGTCTCAGACGTGTCTCAGTTTTGTCTCAGTTATGTCTCAGTTGTGTCTCAGACGTGTCTCAGATGTGTCTCAGTTTTGTCTCAGTTTTGTCTCAGACGTCTCAGTTTTGTCTCAGACGTGTCTCAGTTTTGTCTCAGTTATGTCTCAGTTGTGTCTCAGACGTGTCTCAGATGTGTCTCAGTTTTGTCTCAGTTTTATCTCAGACGTCTCAGTTTTGTCTCAGTTATGTCTCAGTTGTGTCTCAGTTGTGTCTCAGACGTGTCTCAGATGTGTCTCAGATGTGTCTCAGTTTTGTCTCAGTTTTGTCTCAGACGTCTCAGTTTTGTCTCAGTTATGTCTCAGTTGTGTCTCAGACGTGTCTCAGACGTGTCTCAGTTTTGTCTCAGACGTGTCTCAGTTATGTCTCAGTTTTGTCTCAGTTTTGTCTCAGACGTGTCTCAGTTTTGTCTCAGTTATGTCTCAGTTTTGTCTCAGTTATGTCTCAGTTTTGTCTCAGACGTGTCTCAGTTTTGTCTCAGACGTGTCTCAGTTTTGTCTCAGTTATGTCTCAGACGTGTCTCAGTTTTGTCTCAGACGTGTCTCAGTTTTGTCTCAGTTATGTCTCAGTTTTGTCTCAGACGTCTCAGTTTTGTCTCAGACGTGTCTCAGTTTTGTCTCAGTTATGTCTCAGTTGTGTCTCAGACGTGTCTCAGTTATGTCTCAGACGTGTCTCAGTTTTGTCTCAGTTGTGTCTCAGACGTGTCTCAGTTTTGTCTCAGTTTTGTCTCAGTTGTGTCTCAGACGTGTCTCAGTTGTGTCTCAGACGTGTCTCAGTTTTGTCTCAGACGTGTCTTAGTTGTGTCTCAGACGTGTCTCAGTTTTGTCTCAGTTATGTCTCAGTTTTGTCTCAGACGTGTCTCAGTTTTGTCTCAGACGTCTCAGTTTTGTCTCAGACGTGTCTCAGTTTTGTCTCAGTTATGTCTCAGTTGTGTCTCAGTCGTCTCAGTTTTGTCTCAGACGTGTCTCAGTTTTGTCTCAGTTTTGTCTCAGTTGTGTCTCAGACGTGTCTCAGTTGTGTCTCAGACGTGTCTCAGTTTTGTCTCAGACGTGTCTTAGTTGTGTCTCAGACGTGTCTCAGTTTTGTCTCAGTTATGTCTCAGTTTTGTCTCAGACGTGTCTCAGTTTTGTCTCAGACGTCTCAGTTTTGTCTCAGACGTGTCTCAGTTTTGTCTCAGATATGTCTCAGTTGTGTCTCAGACGTGTCTCAGTTTTGTCTCAGACGTGTCTCAGTTTTGTCTCAGTTATGTCTCAGTTTTGTCTCAGACGTGTCTCAGTTTTGTCTCAGGTGTGTCTCAGTTGTGTCTCAGACGTCTCAGTTTTGTCTCAGACGTGTCTCAGTTTTGTCTCAGACGTGTCTCAGTTTTGTCTCAGTTATGTCTCAGTTTTGTCTCAGACGTCTCAGTTTTGTCTCAGTTATGTCTCAGTTTTGTCTCAGTTATGTCTCAGTTTTGTCTCAGACGTGTCTCAGTTTTGTCTCAGATGTGTCTCAGTTTTGTCTCAGTTATGTCTCAGACGTGTCTCAGTTTTGTCTCAGACGTGTCTCAGTTTTGTCTCAGTTATGTCTCAGTTTTGTCTCAGACGTCTCAGTTTTGTCTCAGACGTGTCTCAGTTTTGTCTCAGTTATGTCTCAGTTGTGTCTCAGACGTGTCTCAGTTTTGTCTCAGACGTGTCTCAGTTTTGTCTCAGACGTGTCTCAGTTGTGTCTCAGTTTTGTCTCAGTTGTGTCTCAGACGTGTCTCAGTTTTGTCTCAGTTTTGTCTCAGTTGTGTCTCAGACGTGTCTCAGTTGTGTCTCAGACGTGTCTCAGTTTTGTCTCAGACGTGTCTTAGTTGTGTCTCAGACGTGTCTCAGTTTTGTCTCAGTTATGTCTCAGTTTTGTCTCAGACGTGTCTCAGTTTTGTCTCAGACGTCTCAGTTTTGTCTCAGACGTGTCTCAGTTTTGTCTCAGTTATGTCTCAGTTGTGTCTCAGATGTCTCAGTTTTGTCTCAGACGTGTCTCAGTTTTGTCTCAGTTGTGTCTCAGACGTGTCTCAGATGTGTCTCAGTTTTGTCTCAGTTTTGTCTCAGACGTCTCAGTTTTGTCTCAGTTATGTCTCAGTTGTGTCTCAGTTGTGTCTCAGACGTGTCTCAGATGTGTCTCAGATGTGTCTCAGATGTGTCTCAGTTTTGTCTCAGTTTTGTCTCAGACGTCTCAGTTTTGTCTCAGTTATGTCTCAGTTGTGTCTCAGACGTGTCTCAGACGTGTCTCAGTTTTGTCTCAGACGTGTCTCAGTTATGTCTCAGTTATGTCTCAGTTTTGTCTCAGTTTTGTCTCAGACGTGTCTCAGTTATGTCTCAGTTTTGTCTCAGACGTGTCTCAGTTTTGTCTCAGACGTGTCTCAGTTTTGTCTCAGTTATGTCTCAGACGTGTCTCAGTTTTGTCTCAGACGTGTCTCAGTTTTGTCTCAGTTATGTCTCAGTTTTGTCTCAGACGTCTCAGTTTTGTCTCAGACGTCTCAGTTTTGTCTCAGACGTGTCTCAGTTTTGTCTCAGTTATGTCTCAGTTGTGTCTCAGACGTGTCTCAGATGTGTCTCAGATGTGTCTCAGTTTTGTCTCAGTTTTGTCTCAGACGTCTCAGTTTTGTCTCAGTTATGTCTCAGTTGTGTCTCAGACGTGTCTCAGACGTGTCTCAGTTTTGTCTCAGACGTGTCTCAGTTATGTCTCAGTTATGTCTCAGTTTTGTCTCAGTTTTGTCTCAGACGTGTCTCAGTTATGTCTCAGTTTTGTCTCAGACGTGTCTCAGTTTTGTCTCAGACGTGTCTCAGTTTTGTCTCAGTTATGTCTCAGACGTGTCTCAGTTTTGTCTCAGACGTGTCTCAGTTTTGTCTCAGTTATGTCTCAGTTTTGTCTCAGACGTCTCAGTTTTGTCTCAGACGTCTCAGTTTTGTCTCAGACGTGTCTCAGTTTTGTCTCAGTTATGTCTCAGTTGTGTCTCAGACGTGTCTCAGATGTGTCTCAGATGTGTCTCAGTTTTGTCTCAGTTTTGTCTCAGACGTCTCAGTTTTGTCTCAGTTATGTCTCAGTTGTGTCTCAGTTTTGTCTCAGACGTCTCAGTTTTGTCTCAGTTATGTCTCAGTTGTGTCTCAGTTTTGTCTCAGACGTCTCAGTTGTGTCTCAGTTATGTCTCAGTTGTGTCTCAGTTGTGTCTCAGACGTGTCTCCGCTGTCACACGTTTAAATATAAACTTTCTATTCTGGGCCGTATTGATCAAACATGTCCGAAGCTCTCGTGTTCAGAGGTGGTCTGAGGACTGAAACCAGTCTGACCTCAGAGAGATTTCTGAAGTTTCCTGCAGCGACTGTGACGCAGCACAGACACGATGACCATCACGATCACGATGATGATGATGTGTTGGAGTTTTTCTGAGGATTAGATGAAGATTGAAGTTTAAATGCAGAAATTGGTGGCAGTATTAAATATGAAAGCAGTAAGTTGTAAACAAATTTAACCCTTTACAACTTAAGAAAACGTGTTTGATTTATTTCAAAAACATGGGAAAAAGGCAATGAGCATCTTAATAAAAATCTGATGATTGATAAATATCAATAACCTTATTGGGTCGCAGAAGAAGCTGAATGGACACAGATGTTGTTCCTGGTTTGTTGGGTTTCCCTCCACCGCCTCCACACGGAGACGCTCTGATGTGATTATCTGCACGCTCAATCTCAACAGGAAGAACTTTAATTGGAGAGGCTCAATTAGTGCTTTTAACGAGGTCGTGGTCCCTGCGATTCCACGTAGAATTCCCTCCTCTGCTCTCCAGACTTCCTGAATGGACGTTAATTAGTTTGTGTGTGTGTGTGTGTGTGTGTGTGTCTGTCTGTGTGTGTCTGTGTGTGTCTGTGTGTGTGTGTGTGTGTGTGTGTGTGTGTGTGTGTGTGTGTGTGTGTTCAGGTTCTACCGGAGTGACGGTGAGAGCCCCGCAGAGTCCAGCAGTGAACCTTTATTTTCCGTCAACAACAGTGGAACGAGCCGGACCCGAGGTTCTGACAGACCGGGGTGAGAACCTGCAAATGTTTCCGATTTTTCCGTTCAACATTTCCACGTCATGTTTCTGTGACACTCAGGTGTTTGTTGTTGTTTATTTGCATTCATCCAAACACCTGATGAGGTCATTTTGACCATATTTGGCAAATGGAGGAAATACATGCTATTTCCGCCATGTGACCCGTCACAGTCAGTGCAGCTGCTGATCGCTGACGTATCCCAGACTGTCAGCAGCTACAATAGATCATTTAAAAATCTATATAACATGCAGTATACTAAGAATAATTGTCTTTTTATTTGTGCCACATTGGCTCATTAATGATCCTCCTGTTTGGTTTCTGTAGTCCAAACCGCTCCGGCTGGAGACTGGACAGAGACATGGGATTGATGAATGCTATCGGTCTGCAGCCCCGACACCCCGCCCCCTCTGTGACATCACAAGGAACCCAGACGCCAATCATTCAGCTGCAGAACGCCGAGACGCAAACGGAGAGGGACCTATCAGAGCCCAGCGTCTCACAGCCTGCTCCCGGTACTGAACCTCCATCAGACCTCCTCTATAAAAACACAGTACCGCCAGAATTTTTACTATAAAATACCTCCATTATAACATTAATACTTTAATAACTCCATTATTAGAACTATAAAATACCTCCATTATAACATTAATACTTCAACAACTCTATTATTTTTACTACAAAAGACCTCCATTATAACATTAATACCTCAATACCGCCATGATTTGTACTACAAAAGACCTCAATTATAACAGATCTCAGACACAGGGACACTCAGCCTGCTTTGGGGACACTTTTTTAACATGACAGGAGGTCAGGGGCCAGTCACAGCAGCCCCAAACATGTTTCTAGGATTTTAGGATATTTTAGGGCTTTAAGGACATTTTAGGTTTTAGGACGTTCTGAGGATTTTTGAAAATTTCTAAGATTTTAGGACACTTCTAGGGTCTTGCCATATATTAGGGATTTTTTTAGGACATTTGTAGCATTTAAGGATGTTTTTAGGATTTAAGGACATTTTTAGGATTTAAGGACTTTTCGTGGATTTTAGGACTTTTCGTGGATTTTAGGACTTTGTGAAGGTTTTAAGAAATTTGTAGGATTTTAGGACAATTTGAGTATTTTAGGACATTCTAGGATTTTTTGTTACCGTGTGGAAGTTTATGGAAGACTCTTCAGGACTCTTACTCTGAGGAGAAGATGCATGGATGAGGTGCAGTATTAACTGCTCAGTTTGGACTAAGACGTCCGTCACTGGTTTCATACTGACACGTGTTGTCCTAGAGTGAGACTGGAGTTTGTCTTAAAGGCTCGTTGACGTTCCTTCTCTCCTCAGGTGTTCCTGCTGAGACTCCGTCCACAAGTGGAGCAGCTGCGGGACAACCGGAGGCATCTCAGACCAGCAGAGCTGTGGACGGCAGCCAGAGGGAAGCTGCAGCTGACACCAACACACCCACAGCTCCTGCTGGTCCTGCTGGTCCTGCTGGTCCTGCTGGTCCTGCTGGTCCTGCTGGTCCTGCTGGTCCTGCTAATCCTGCTGATCCTGCTGGTCCTGCTGGTACTGCTCCACACTGACACTGTAACACCACCGCAGCATGCCATTAAACCAGCTTCTCGTCTCAAAATGCTCTCAGAGCTGGAAGCTGAAACAAGTTCTGTTTGACTGTGGAGTGTTTTTAGAAGCTGTGTCTTGAGCAACGATCCTCAATTTACAGCCAGCGGGACAAATGTGGCCCCTGATAGGCCCCCTGGTGGCCCCCAACCATTTTCTAATTGACAATAAAAATAAAGTGATGGACTCTGTGAATAGTTTTTGTCCTTTTAGTCTCCATAAGGTGTCAGAGACATAAAACTACATCAAAATAGAGCTTGTTGATCAAAAAAAGAGCCAGAGGAGGATCCCCCACACCCCCGACAGAGGACACAGCTGAGACACTCATGTCCTCAAATCCTGGAGAAATTCCAAAATCCTAGAAATGCCTTTGAGTCCGAGAAATGTCCTGAAATCCGAGAAATGTCTTATAATCCTAGAAATATACTAAATTTCTTGAGATGTCCTAAAATCTGAGAAACTTCCCAAAATCCCTGAAACGTCACAGGATTTTAGGACATTTCTCTCATTTGAGGACATTTCTGTGATTTTAGGACATCCGTGTCTCAGCTGTGTCCTCTCTCGGGGGTGTGGGGGATCCTCCTCTGTTTTATGTCTCTGACACCTTATGGAGACTAAAAGGACAAAAACATTTCACAGAGTCCATCACTTTATTTTTCAGTTAGAAAATTTTTGGGGGGCCACCAGGGGCCCTATTAGGGGCCAGATTCGGCCCGCAGGTCCTAAGCTGAGTGTCACTGCGATGGACACAGTGTGTGTGAGCTGAGGGTCGTTCTTCCTGTCGATCCGTGTGTTTGCGGTCCGCTCGTCCTGTTTCCTCCTCGTTGAACTTGCTCTTTTGAAATCTTCTTGACTGATATCACAAAAACTTTGGAGCAGCTAAGACTTTTTTTTTTTTTACTGTATGTTTCATTTCACAAATTTCAATTATGAAAAAATCAGTCACATTTGAGGCGGCGGCGGTGAAAGAAGCAGCCGGCGCCTGCTGATGTGACGTCTGTTGTCGTTGGTGCAGGAGAGTCTCCGGAGTTCGGCTCGGGCGAAGACGCTCTGGCTCGAATCCGCCGGCTGATCGCGGAGGGCGGGATGACAGCCGTGGTCCAGCGGGAGCAGAGCACCACCATGGCGTCCATGGGCGGTTTTGGGAACAACATCATCGTCAGCCATCGCATCCACCGGGGCTCCCAGACCGGCACGGGGGCCTCCAGGCCTGCAGTGGACCCCACTGGGGCCCCCTCCACATCAGGGCCCCTCCTCATCGCCCAGCCGCAGACCTACGCCTCGCCCCAGGCTTCCAGCCCGTCTGAACAGCTGGCCCCCATGTGGGGCCCACAGGTGCTGTCGGGCCCCTCGCCTTCGGGCCTCTCTCTGGCCGTGGACATGGACGACGTGTTTGACGGGGGACGAACGGACGACGACTCCCTGCCTGGTCCCTCCTCTTCCTCACTGCTGTTGTCTTCCCCCTCTTCCTCCTCCTCCTCCTCCTCTCAGAGCCCCCTCCCCGGCGGCAGCGGCGGCCCCAACAGTTACCCCGGCGACCCGTACAGCAGGTAGTTCTCCTATTGGCTGGGACGAGCAGAGCGCTGGCTGACGGGACCAGCGGAGGGCGCTCCTCAAAGCCTTATCTCACTGGGTGCTGCTTTGACTCTGCACAGGGTCTCTCGCCTAAAAATGAAGGGACACAAGGACCCCCCCACCCCCACTCCCGAGCCGCGGGTGGCGTTGGCGTGCACTTCCTCTGCACTTACGAAACACGACTGAAGCTGAACCGCGACCATTCCTCGTCAGAAAGGGCTTTGACTTGAACGCAGGACGCCCGACTAAAGACAAGGGGCCCGTTTATCAAAGTGCCATGTCTCCGGGGGGGAGGGGGGACGGAGGGAGGGACACACACACACACACACACACATACACACACACACACACGCACACTGACGCCGCCGTGCTGCATTCGGTGCCATGTGACGTTGAACTTTGATGTGATTGAAGTGTTTAAAAAGTGAATTCAGCACTACTTTATTTTGTTTTTCTACTGCGTGTAATTATGATGTTTGAAAAGATGAGATGGAGGCTGCGCGTGCCCGAGGCTGGACTCACCACTCTGCATCACGACTCTGAGTCATGACTCTGCATCACGACTCTGAGTCACAGCTCTGAATCCTGACTCTGAGTCTCGATTTTGCATCATGACTCTGAGTCACGACTCCGAGTCCTAATTTTGCATCATTACTCTAAATCACGACTCCGAATAACATCTCTGCGTCACGACTCTGCGTCACGACTCTGCATCACAACTCTGAATCCTGACTCTGCATCACTGCTCTGTATCTCGACTCTGAATCCTGACTCTGCATCACTGCTCTGTATCTCGACTCTGAATCCTGACTCTGCATCACTGCTCTGAATCCCGATTCTGAATCCTGACTCGGAATCCTGTCTCTGAATCCTGCCTCTGTTCCATCACTGTACACCCTGAGTCTGTATCTTGACTCTGTGTCCTGACTCTCAATCCTGACTCTGAAACTTGAATCTTACTCATGATCCTGAGTCTGTATGCTGACTGTGTTTTTTTACTGCATCATGACTCAGTATCTTGAATCTGCATCCTCACTCTGAATCCTGACTCTGAATTATGACTGAATCCTGAATCTGTATCCTGACTCTTTAACTTCACCCTGAGTCCTGACTCTGAATCTTGACTCTGTTTCTTGAATCTGCATCCTGACTCTGTATCCTCACTCTGCACCCTGACTGAATCTTGAATCTGACTCTGCAGATGACGGTGGAAGATTTGTGTCTTTGCAGCAGCGGGTTGCTGTTGTCTGACTGTAGTGAATCAACGCTCGGCTTCAAAATGCTGCAGTTCAACAAACAAACCCTGACCGCTCCAAAACCCCCCCACAGTGTGTGTGTGTGTGTGTGTGTGTGTGTGTGTGTGTGTGTGTGTGTGTGTGTGTGTGTGTGTGTGTGTGTGTGTGTGTGTGTGTGTGTGCATGCTTCTTTGCTCTTTTCTGTCTTTTTGGGGATGTTTTCGGTGTCTTTTCCGCTGCAGGAGCGGTACCGTCCCGTCAGCTGAACACTTCAGAACCGCAGCAGTTCTGCTGGTTCTGAAGTGTTTGAAACAGCAGAACGTTTCAGACAGAAAGGCGACGGAGAGATAAACGGCGTCACTTTGTTCTGTTTAGTTTCAGGATGAGCGATGATGGAAAAAGTGTCGGCAGCGTAGATCTTCTTCAACACTCCCGTGTGTTTAACCGTCAGCAGTCGGGTTCTCCGCTCTGCTGCGTCGCTCAGCTCTCTCCGATGTTTCCTAAAAATATTTGCTCCGTTTCCTGTTCTCTCCTGTCGAACGCAGCGCAAAGTCAAGCTTTCTTGTTTGCGCTGATGTAAAATAACATTTAAATAATTCAGGGTTTGCCCGGTCATCAAGAAACCTTGAAGAGTCTTGTTTTACAGGCCTGGAAAAGTCGTGTAATTAGTAAAAATCATTGAACGTTTTGGAAACATGGAATTTTGTAAAGTAATGAAGTCAGCCGCTGACATGAAGTGGCTCTAATGTGCCACAAAAACTCGATTCAGCACCTGAAGTGCTGGAGTCAGGCAGATTCATTACAACAGGTGATTTACTGCTTGTTGCAAAAAAGAAGAAATGGTGGTCATTTTGGCTTTTTTTCCTTTCATTTATTTTTTCTTCAAAAATTTTTGGTGATTTTGTTTTTCTTTGAAAAAAAAATGTGATTTTAATTCTTTAGAAAAAAAGGCATTTTTTTAAAAGAAAAACATTTTGCCTTTTTTTCTTTCAGATGTTTAGTGTTTCCTTTTTTTAAATAAAATTTTGGTGATTTTGTTTCTTTTGTGTGTGCAATTTTTAATTTTTTAAAGAAGATAATTTGTGCTGTTCTTTTTTTCCTAAAAAATTGCAGAAATCTTATTTCCTTCCAGTTTTTCGGAATTTTTTTTTTTACAGAAGACAAGCCTTCTACAGAAATGTTCCGTGTTTTGTTTTTTTTTTGCTTTTTAAAGAAAATGTACCATTTTTTCTTTAAATCCTTTTTTTCAGCCAGAAACTGTAGAAATAGAAATTGCTGTTCAACAAATTGTGAATATTTACAGCCACTGTTATAATTCTTCTTTCATACCACGGCAGTCAGGTTGGATGAATGTTCCCCGCCTCCAGCGCCGTATCTGGGGTGCGTTCAGCACTGACAGAACCCAAATTTAAACAGAAACAAAGTTTATTCAGTTTAATTTAAAAGGGGAAAAGTTGTGCTGACATCACCAAAACTGCGGTAAAAACAAAAGAACTACATACAAGTAAATCTTTACTAGAATTTTGTTTATATACGTTGCTGATTCAGGCACTGATGGGGACGGCGTGCGTTTCACAGCATTTGTTTTTAGGAAACATGTCGATCCGCCTGGAAACCAAAGCAAAAGTTTTGAGGTCGAACGAACGCCTCGTGTCTTTATATGTCCGCACTTCCGGCTTGTTTAAGCTCCTGCAGTGGAAAAGGTTCATGATTGTGTGTCCTCACTAAACCCCGCCCCTGTCCTCACCTGCCACAATAGTACGACCTCGCCCACACCTATATGACCACACCCGCTTCGTTGTGACCCCGCCCACCGCTGTGTCCTGCAGAAAAAAACTTGAATTTTCAGATCAAGTGCTCCTTTTCTTTTGCAGCCTGTGAGAGACTGTCGAGAGAGACTGATGCTCTGTGCTGCTTTGTCTGCGTACTCTTATTTCACACACACACACACACACACACACACACACACACACACACACACACACACACACACACACACGGTCCTGATGAAGTTGTGTATGTGTGGGTTTCGGGGTGTTTCGGACCTGAGGAGGAGGAGGAAGAGCCCTGTCTGGAGCCGTGCAGAGACACTTAACTGTTTATTTTTTATTTAACCTTTATTTCCTGCAGGTCGCCCCCCCCCCCAGGTGAGATCAGGGATCTCGTTTCCGTGGCGACCTGGCGAGGACAGTGGCTGCATGTTCAGAGAAAAACAAACACAGCAGGTGACAAACTGATCTGAATGCTCCTCCTGGCTTTACTTGATTCATGAACACTTAAAAAACAAAAAAACCATGTGTTTGGGTGATCTCGTGTCTGTTTTGTTTGTGTGTGTTTGTCGGGGTTATCGGGGGGGAGGCGACCTCCGCCCCCCGTTTCCTGTGAATGATGAACTGACCCGGTCTAAACTAAGGTACAAGTGTCAGCACTTCCCGCTCGGTCAGACCGGAGTTTGTACAGCTCGATTCTTTGCTTTGACTTTTAGACGTGATGTAATTAAAGAGCTTTGAGAGTTTTTCTGTCCTCCATCGACTCGTTCAACGTTATTCAGCCAAGCTTCCTCACCTGTGAAAAACAAGTATACCCACATGTTGGCTGTAATTTTTTTTTTTAAGGCAATTTTTGCTGAAAATATTTTGACTTTTTTTTGTTTGTTTTTTTTGTTTGTTTTTGGTGGTTTTTTTTTTTTTTTCTTCAAACATTTTTGGTGAGTTTTTTTCTTTTGTGTTGTTTTATCTCCAAAAATTTGTTGCAATTTTTTTTTCTTTAAAAGTTTTGTTTGTTTTTTTTTAAAAATTTGTATTTTTTAAGAAGTCATAACTTTATGTTCTTTATTTATCAGAGACGGTGATGAGTTAGTGACGTGGAAAATGCCTGACGCTCCCTCCACCATTATTGAGCTGTTTGATTTAAACACGTTTATATTTGAAAGTTAAAAAGTTGAAGCTGAAATTCTGGAGTTGAAAAAGCCTCAGTGGTTTTTCACTCTTTTTTCGTGCTGCTGGTTCGTTTGTGCAAACACTTTATTTTAATTTTACAGTTTAATGACACATAGAATAATAAAGTGATTTGGTTTAAATAAACAATTAAAAAAAGAATTTTAAGATTAGATTTTTTTTTCTTCATGATATATTAAAAGGACCATCAGAAATGTGAAAATTCAACGCTAATATCTTTTTACAGTTTCTGGCTGGTATGGATAATGTAATTTAGTATTATATAATTTTATATATATGTTTATATATATATGAAAAAAATCTCTTATTATAATTATAATCTATAATGAGCTATAATTTCTGCTCATACAGTTTCTGGTTGTGATAAATGTTATTTTGGCATAATTTCTGGTTTTCTTTTAAAAATTTTCCAAAACAAATTAAAAAAAAAAAAAATGCCAAAAATGTTATTTCTCTAATTTGTCAAAGAAAAGGGAATTTAAATTTAAAAAATACAACTTTAGGACATTTCTTGAATTTAAGGACATTTTTTGAATTTAAGGACATTCTTTGGAGTATAGGACATTTCATTGGATTATAGGACATTTATAGGATTTTAGGAACTTTATAGTACTTGATTTGAGGACATTTCTCAGATTTGAGGATGTTTTGGGCCTGATAAAGTGTCCCGTCGTTGCTGCTGCCCTCTCTGTGTTTTACAGGCTGCGTTGAACTAAACAAGTTTCACGATGTTTAAAAATATCAGAACAGCGTCCCTGCGTCCGTGCGAGTCCCTCTGCACGTTTACTTTATTTTGTCTGTGATGGTTTGACCTTCGTCTGCTGAATGTTGCGTTTACGGCGTGTTTATAACAGTCAGAGCTGCACTGCACATGCTCAGTCGGGGCTGACGCTCGCAGTCCTAAATCATCAGGTCGAGTGTTGAG
Organism: Plectropomus leopardus; assembly: GCF_026936395.1. Taxonomy (NCBI): domain Eukaryota; kingdom Metazoa; phylum Chordata; class Actinopteri; order Perciformes; family Serranidae; genus Plectropomus; species Plectropomus leopardus. The sequence goes on from NC_142182.1 coordinate 986,083, forward strand.
GTGTTTCTGACTCGGCCCGGACTGAAGTTTGTCCCCAGAGTTCAGCGAGAGGAAGACACAGAGCTGCACCGCAACACTCAAAGACAGGGACGCTCGATCGGCTCTGTTTGGGGGCCACAAATGATTCTAGTGCTGCGACTAACAGGGCTGGCCCTAGACTTTTGGGGGCCCTAAGCAGATTTGGTTTGGGGACCCTCCTCAGAGTTACATGTTGCCTCTTCTCATGGAAGGATTTTAGGAATTTTCTCCGATTTTTTTTCTCAGATTTGACTTTTTCGGACCATGGTATATAGCGTTTTAGGACATTTCTCAGATCTTAGGACATCAGTGTCTCAGCTGTGTCCTCTGTCGGGGGTGTGGGGGATCCTCCTCTGGCTCTTTTTTTGATCAACAAGCTCTATTTTGATGCTGTTTTAGACTAAAAGGACAAAAACCATTCACAGAGTCAATCACTTTATTTTTATTGTCAATTAGAAAATGTTTGGGGGCCACCAGGGGCCCTATCAGGGGCCAGATTTGGCCCGCGGGCCGTGGGTTGAGTATCCCTGCAGTAAAAGCTCCTGACTGTGTTTAGACTCGTTATTAATGTCGGGAGGAAGCTGCGCGCGGTCTGTCCTCAGATTAATGTGTCATTACGTCCCACATGAAGCAGTGTGAGGACGTGAGGACAGCAGCGGGTGGAGACATGCAGGCGGAGTGTCCACGCTGTTAATGAGGATGAATGAGGCATTCCTCCGTTACATATACACTGCTGCTGCTGTGGGGGACGGACGGGAGAGAGGACGGCAAGCTGAGGACGCACTGAGGACCAACATCTGCAGCACGTCCAACATCTCCGGTAAGTTGGACGGAACTCTGTCCACTCAGAAGGACGCTGTCGTCTTTTTTCCTGCTTCATACCGTCTGAATAGTAGGGTTTCTGTTTTCTTTAGTGTCTTTTTTTAACCCTTTGAAACCCGAGCAAATTATTTCAAAATCATAGGAAAAAGGAAATAGGCAAAATCTAAAATTACCAAAAAGAAAATTAAAAATAAAAACCTGGAAAAAGTGCTTAAAAATTATAATTCTGTAACATAACGTAAAATATTAAATTATGATTATGATTGTGTTATTTTTAATGTTTACTGGAAAAAAGTAGCAGAAAAGAGCACAAACACATCCATCAGCAGAAAAACAAAAAGTAGCAAAATAACCTGATAAACAAAGACTGAAAGTAAAGGACAGACAATAAACCAAATCCATCGAAATAAGGCACAATAAAAATACGCAATTCCTCTGCAGAGCTGCAGTTTCTACTGTTTTTAAATGCAAACACTGGAGCGCAGGGCCACATTTCTTTATCTGTCTGTCTATCATGTCTTTATTCCAAGTTATCAAAAAGAACTTTAATGATATAACAACATTTTCTCCGTACAGCAGATCTTGTTTTCGGCTGATACCGTAGTGTTCAGTGTTTTTTTTCTTCCATACTGCAGAAATATCATCGATCTTCTTTTTTTCGGCACTAACATTACCCACTGTGCAACTGTGTGTGTGTGTGTGTGCGTGTGTGTGCGTGTGTGTGTGTGTGTTTCCAGGGATAATGGGACAAGCTCCTGAACTCGACCATAACGCCTCCCTGTGGCTCCGCCCCTGCCTGAACGCCTCCTGTCAGCCTGCGGTTGGAGTGGCGTGTCCCTACAGCACGGCTCAGCTGGTCCTCATCGCCATGGTAACCGTCTCCCTCAGCGTCGTCACCGTCCTCGGCAACACGCTGGTGATCCTGTCCATCAAAGTGAACCGCCGCCTCCGGACCATCAACAACTACTTCCTGTTGAGCCTGGCGGCGGCGGACCTGATTATCGGCCTGCTGTCCATGAACCTGTACACGCTGTACCTGCTGCGGGGCCGCTGGCCCCTGGGGGCCGCCGTCTGCGACATTTGGCTGGTGGTGGACTACGTGGTTAGCGGCGCCTCCGTCATGAACCTGCTCATCATCAGTTTGGATCGTTACTTCTGCATGACGCAGCCGCTCAGCTACCCGGCGCGGCGGACGGGCGGGATGGCCGGTCTGATGATTGGCGCCGCCTGGCTGCTGTCCTTCGTCCTCTGGGCCCCTGCCATCCTCTGCTGGCAGACAGACGGGGGACGACGCGTCATTCCCGATGGGAAGTGTTACACTCATCTCCTCGCCAGCCCCGCCGTGACTTTGGGGACGACGCTTCCTTCTTTTTACCTGCCGGCACTCGTCATGGTCGGCCTTTACAGCCGCCTGTCCACCGCCAGCCGCAGCCGACTGAGCGCCATCCAGATTGAGCCGGGCGCGCTCAGGACATCCAGTCCGTCCATCAAAGACTTCCTGTTGAAGCGGCGCAGCTGGGTGGCGAGCGACCCGGGCTCTGACCTGTCTCTGAACCAATCAGAGTCCAGCACTCCGAAGCCCAGAGGGAGCCGCAAAGTTTCCAGAAGTCCCGGTGACACGTCAGAGCCTCAGCAGTGCCGCCCTCGCGCCGCCGGACGCCATGCCATGGACGAAGACTACAACAAGATCGACACCGACTCCTCGTCCACGGCCGACCTGCACGGGACGGCCTCTGCAATCTTCTCCTGTCCCAGCGTCAAGTCTCAGGAGAGATGGAGGCGCAGGGTGATGGCGAGGGAGAGGAGGGTCACCAAAACCATCCTGGCCATCCTGCTGGCCTTCATCTTCACCTGGACGCCGTACAACGTCATGGCGGTGGTCGCCGCCTTCTGTCACGTGTGCATCCCCGAGGTCCTGTGGACGACGGGCTACTGGCTCTGCTACGTCAACAGCGCCATCAACCCGGGCTGCTACGCGCTCTGCAACGTCACCTTCAGGAAGACCTTCTGCAGCCTGTTACGCTGCCGCGGCAGGAAGCTGCCGTGACACGTGGCGGCAAGCTTTCCTCTGCCGGTCTCCCGACACGATGAGTGACGGTTTTTATGTCGGACGCTGCGGGACGAGCTGTATCAGCAGAAAGGTTTAATTCTCAAAGTTTTCTCTGAAGGATGTCACACGAGTCTACTGGCGGTTTTACGTGTTCGGATTGTCACATGACGTCACTCCAACTGACGACTTAGGCCACGGACGCTCAACTGAGGGCCCGGGGCCAAATCTGGCCCCTGATAGAGTCCCTGAAGAGAGAGCAAAGCTCTCGTTCGACACAGCTTTGTTGGCTACGTGATCTTTCTTTTTCGTGGCATTTTCTCACAATCTTGTCGAGAACCCCGACCGCCGTTTCTTCTGCGCGAAAGTTTCGTCGTCTGCGCTCGGTGTTGGCCGGTATCGAGCAACGTCTCGCACAACAATTCTGTGGAGTCAAAATGACGTTTGAGATATCTTTAACTTTAATTCGCCTGTTCAGATCTAACTTGCAGATATCAGCAGTTGTTTTTTCGGACACGCTGACGTCGTCTGTTTCAGTGACGTCATTGCAGATATCTGTAATTCGGTTTTAAATATTTGAAACTAAAGTATGGATATTTCTGTTGTTTTGACAATATGACGTTGCAAATATGTCGAATGAAAATTGTGGTAAGTGAAAATGTAATGACGTCCAGTCAAAATGAAGTTGTTTATCTGTCATTTTAATTCCAGATAGTCAAACTCAGCCATTAAATGTTGAAACAGTTTGCTATAGGCTGAGTGTTTATCAGGCGATCAGCATGAGGAGATGTTTTTGTGCTTTAAACCATTGATTATCAGCCTGTTCACTGCACGTCGCACCGCGTCTTCAAAACTGTATGACGAGGAGGCGGACTCTGCGATCAACACTGATGATCAGCTTCATGTTTATGGCGTCGGTGGTGACAGGTGATAGAAATGCAGACTTGTTGTCATTTTTCCAGAAAAACAAAACATCAAACGGGTGTCAAACAGGTGTTTAGAGTCTCTGTACGTGATCGATGATCCTGCGTGGTTGATCAGTTGTACTGATTCAATCCAGCATATTGACACAGTTTGACATGATTGAAGCATCCTCCAAAAATAAATAAAAATATCAAAAAACGTCAACATTGTATGTCACAGAATTTAAAAAAACAACTATATTATATAGTGTGTGTGTATATACAGTAAACTATATTATTAATTTAAAAAGTCATAGAATATGTCAAAAAGAATCAACAGTATAGTATGTTGAATAAAAACGACAAAGATCATCGTATAGCATATTGAAAAAGTCAAAGATCATTTTTTGAGAAGTTGAAGTAAAACGAAGTAAAAGTCATAGTATATTATTTAAAAAAAGGTAATAATAAACTATGATAAAAAAAAGTTTTAGAAAAGGTCGATAACTAATGTTTAAAGATAACACAGTATAAGTTGTCAAATTGTTTTTTACCACAAAAAAGTTCTATAAAAGGAAAATGTCATTGTGTATTGCCCCCCCAAAATTATACATCAAATTATACCATGTTGGGGAAAAAATCATTGTATATTGTCATTCTGTGGTTTGACCAAAGATTATATATGTTGAAAATATTTGTTAAAAAAGTCATGGTATAGTATATCGAAAACCAACCTTCCAAAAAAGTGTCATGGTATAGCATGTCCAAAAATCTGGTCAAAAAATGTCCTGGTATAATGTGTTGAAAAAACTCGCCAAACATCATAGTATAGTATGTCAAAAATTTTTCGTCAAAAAACTTTATAGTAAAGTTTGTCAAAAAAACCAAACGTATTATATTGAAAAATTTTGTGGAAAAAATGAATTGATATAGTGTGTAAAACATTTTTATCAAAACATCATATAATAATGTGTTGAAAATTGTGGTAAAAAAAATGTCATATAATAGTATGTCAGAAAACATGAGAATAGTATGTTATACACATTCTGAAATACACATAGTATATTATGTCAAAAAAAGAACATCATGGTAGGGTCTGTCAAAAATGTTGGTCGATTAACATTATATTATAGTCTGTTGAAAATGTTTCTCGAAAAACTTTGTAATATAGTATGAAAAAACATAGTATAGCATTTCAAAGATTTTCATCAAAATATTCATACAAAAATATGTTGAAAACTTTCATTAAAATCTTTTTTAAAAAGTATTTTATGTCAAAAAATCTTTCACAAACATCATAATATAGAATGTTGAAAAATTGCATCCAAAAAATTGCAATGTTAAGTATGCTGAAAATATTCTTTAAAACTAATAATATATATATTGGGAATTCTTGTCTAACAAGGACTTGGTAAAGTATTTGAAAATTTCATCTAAAACGCCATACTATAGTATCTCGAAAATTTTTGTCTAAAAAAGTCTTAGTATTGTATGTTGAATAAATTCATTAAAAACTATAATAGTGTAAACCCCCCCCTCAAAAAAAAAACAAAATTGAACTTCATAGTGTAGTATGTCTCAAAAAGCATCACAGAATATAATGTGAAACCTCAAGTTAAAAACATCATAGTAGGTTGGGTCAAAAATGTAGCATGTCGAAAAATTGTCCAAAAACCTCGACCTTTTCGAGGCCGGGAAATGTAAATTAAGTAAGTAAAACTTTATTTGTCTATTTTTATTATCTCCGACATGGCTGCTGACAGCGCGGATCTCCGACAGCATGGATCTCCGACGTGGCTGCTGACAGCGCGGATCTCCGACAGCATGGATCTCCGACGTGGCTGCTGACAGCGCGGATCTCCGACAGCATGGATCTCCGACGTGGCTGCTGACAGCACGGATCTCCGACAGCATGGATCTCCGACGTGGCTGCTGACAGCGCGGATCTCCGACAGCATGGATCTCCGACGTGGCTGCTGACAGCACGGATCTCCGACAGCATGGATCTCCGACATGGCTGCTGACAGTGCGGATCTCCAACAGCATGGATCACTGCCACATGGCTGCTGACAGCGCGGATCTCCGACAGCATGGATCTCCGACATGGCTGCTGACAGTGCGGATCTCCAACAGCATGGATCACTGCCACAGGCCTCCACTGCCGTTTTCAGCGATCACAGACGCAGTATGCTTTGTCCATGCAAAGCTCACCTAATTCATCTCAGATTTGAAAAAGAGTTAACCCAGAAATGCAAGGATGAGTGGACAGACTGTGTGTTTGGGAGTTTCCATTCCTCTGGAAAACCCCATCTCCAGCTTTATTAGCATCAACGAAGGAGCGGAGCAGCACCGACTGGGAGGGTGAGTAGACTGTTTTCTTGTTCATCTCCTGTCTGTTGTTCATTACTGAAGATGATTGTGTTGTTTCTCTGTGTTGTGTGTTTCTCTTTGCTCGTGGTCAGTTGGATGGGTAGGTGTAGAGGCTAAGCTGATGTTGTGGTGGTTTTTAATGTGCATTTATGGTATTTTTGCCGCACAGTTGTGACACGGCGCTGCTGTGAGCTCGGTCTCCAACACAACACTGCTGGCAGCGCGGATCTCTGACGGCGTAGATCTCTGACCCTGCCTGGCAATACAGAATTTCATAACCAAGTGGCATTATTGAAGATCATACAGCCGATGGTCCGACAGCAGCGCAGTGAGACAGACAAAGAGAGCGCAGCTTCTCCTCACAGCACCAAAGTGTCTGAAACAGAAACATCTGCAGAGGTGAAAGTGACTTCTTTAGACTCTACAGACGACTTTGTGTTAGTTTCAGCTTTAATCAGACTTTGGATTATTTAGAAACAGCAGGACGCATCGCTCCGTGTCTCATCCGGCCGCTCGCGCTGAGCTCTCATTATTATTACCAGGGGCAGATGTAATGTTTTGGGGGCCCGGGGCCACAAGCACATGAGCTTATTTTCAGCCTTTCTCTAACTGTGAATGTCGGCAGGCTGTTGGCAGCTATAGGAGAAGTAGGCCGACTCAACAGTTTTTAATTCCTGAGTAAAATGATTAACAGCACAGAAGTTTGACAGAAGCTGAAGTCAGAGTCCTGCAGTCAGGAGAGGTTGGCCTATTATCAGCACAATGTGCTTCAATTTACCTGAAGTTTGTTTCAGATGGAGCTTTTATATTATATATATTATATATATTTAAAAATAAATCATATGTTTATTACACTCCAACACACCGTAGTCACATGAAACTGTGTGTCATTTATTATAATCGAAGTAAAATGTTCAGTTAATTCTGACACTGATTTTAGGCATGAGGTTCAGACCTTTGCTGGGAGGAATTTTGAGTAATAAGACCTCTTTGAATTTTAGGTGAATACCCCTGGTATAGCATGTTGAAAAGTCGTCCGAGAAAGTCTGTTTTCAAGGTTGAAACACGCCAAAGTATGGCATGTCAAAATATGCCATAGTGTGTCGAAAAATCATCCGAAAAAGACGACCTTTTCAAAAAATGTCATAGTACAGCATGTTGAAACATGCAGTACTATGACATTATGACACAGTACAACATTTTTTGACAGGACACTAGGAAGTTTTCAGCCATTTTTTTTGGACTTGCAAATTTACGGTCATTTATTAATAAACTATAATGCCTCTTGAAAGCTACAAGATTTTTGCCAAACTATAATATTTGCTTAAATGGTCGTTTTTTTCTACCTGCTATATTTTGCTGTTTTTTGGCCATTTTTTCAACTTCTGCAATGCTTCTTCTGCTATGATGTGTCTCAACACGCTATTTTAAGTGGTTTTCAGTAGCTTTTTGGACATGTCAGATTTTGACATTTTTTGAGAAACCAAAGCATTGGTGTTTTCTGTGGTTTTTCGAAATGCTATATAACTGTGTTTTAGGTCGTTTCTGACACTGTTTTTGCTGTGAAATGTCTTGGCACGCCGTTTTAAGTGTTTTTTTTAGCTGGTTTTTGGCATAGTACACAGCACTGCAGTTTTCAGTGTTTTTTCGACCTGCTACATTATGGTTTTTTAGCCATTTTTGCAACTTTCTGTACTATGATATGTCTCCACACACTATTTAAAGTGTTTTTCAGGTGTTTTTTTTTGTCAGGTTTTAAATTTTTTTGACATACTATAGCATTGTTTTTTTTTTCAACATGTAATATTATCGTGTTTTTGGACATTGTTGCAACTTTCTATATTATGGCGTGATTTGGCACGCTATTTAACGCAGTTTTGAACTATTTTGGGCTGTTTTTGGGACATGTCTTTTTTTGTATGTTTTTGCAACTTTCTATGTTATGACGTGTCTTGGCACTCTTCTTAAAGCTGTTTTAAAGTATTTTGGTTTTTTTTTTGGGACATGTCAGTTTTTGACAATTTTGCCTTACTATAGCCTTGGTTTTTGGGTCATTTTCTCGATATGCAACATTGTGGTGATTTTGGCTTCTTTTTCAACTTTCTATGTTATGGCGTGATTTGGCACGCTATTTCACGCAGTTTTGAACTATTTTGGACTGTTTTTGGGACATGCCATTTTTTGACTTTTTTGCCTTACTATAGCCTTGCTTCCTGTTCCTGGGTAATTTTTTCGACACGCAACATTGTGGTGTTTTCGGACGTTGTTGCAACTTTCTATGTTATGGCGTGATTTGGCACGCTATTTCACGCAGTTTTGAACTATTTTGGACTGGTTTTGGGACATGTCATTTTTTGACATTTTTGCCTTACTATAGCCTTGTTTCCTTTTCCTGGACCATTTTTTCGACATGCAACATTATGGTGATTTTGGCTGTTTTTGCAACTTTCTATGTTATGGCGTGATTTGGCACGCTATTTAACGCTATTTTGAAGTATTTTCCGCTGTTTTTGGGACATGTCATTTTTTGACATTTTTGCCTTACTATAGCCTTGGTTTTTGGGTCATTTTTTAGACATGCAACATTGCGGTGTTTTCGGACGTTGTTGCAACTTTCCATGTTATGGCGTGATTTGGCACGCTATTTAACACTGATTTAAACTATTTTGGGCTGTTTTTGGGACATGTCATTTTTTCACATTTTTTGCCTTACTATAGCCTTGGTTTTTGGGTCATTTTTTCGACATGCAACATTGTGGTGTTTTTGGACGTTGTTACAACTTTTTATGTTATGGCGTGATTTGGCACGCTATTTCACGCAGTTTTGAACTATTTTGGACTGGTTTTGGGACATGTCAGTTTTTGACATTTTTTGCCTTACTATAGCCTTGCTTCCTGGTCCTGGGTCATTTTTTCGACATGCAACATTGTGGTGATTTTGGCTTTTTTTGCAACTTTCGATGTTATGGCGTGATTTGGCACGCTATTCAACGCTGTTTTGAAGTATTTTCGGCTGTTTTTGGGACATGCCATTTCTTGACATTTTTGCCTTACTATAGCCTTGGTTTTTACTGTCATTTTTTCGACATGCAACATTATGGTGATTTTGGCTTTTTTTGCAACTTTCGATGTTATGGCGTGATTTGGCACGCTATTCAACGCTGTTTTGAAGTATTTTCGGCTGTTTTTGGGACATGCCATTTCTTGACATTTTTGCCTTACTATAGCCTTGCTTCCTGGTCCTGGGTCATTTTTTCGACATGCAACATTGTGGTGTTTTCGGCTGTTTTTGCAACTTTCTATGTTATGGTGTGATTTGGCACGCTATTTAACGCAGTTTTGAAGTGTTTTCGTCTGTTTTTGGGACATGCCATTTTTTGACATTTTTGCCTTACTATAGCCTTGGTTTTTGGGTCATTTTTTCGACATGCAACATTATGGTGATTTTGGCTTTTTTTGCAACTTTCGATGTTATGGCGTGATTTGGCACGCTATTTAACGCTGTTTTGAAGTATTTTCGGCTGTTTTTGGGACATGCCATTTATTGACATTTTTGCCTGACTATAGCCTTGGTTTTTACTGTCATTTTTTCGACATGCAACATTATGGTGATATTGGCTTTTTTTGCACCTTTCTATGTTATGGCGTGATTTGGCACGCTATTTAACGCTGTTTTGAAGTGTTTTCGGCTGTTTTTGGGACATGCCATTTCTTGACATTTTTGCCTTACTATAGCCTTGCTTCCTGGTCCTGGGTCATTTTTTCGACATGCAACATTGTGGTGTTTTTGGCTGTTTTTGCAACTTTCTATGTTATGGCGTGATGTGGCATGCTATTTCACGCAGTTTTGAACTATTTTGGACTGGTTTTGGGACATGTCATTTTTTGACATTTTTGCCTTACTATAGCCTTGGTTTTTGGGTCATTTTTTCGACATGCAACATTGTGGTGTTTTTTGCTGTTTTTGCAAGTTTCTATGTTATGGCGTGATTTGGCACGCTATTTAACGCAGTTTTGAAGTGTTTTCGTCTGTTTTTGGGATATGCCATTTTTTGACATTTTTGCCTTACTATAGCCTTGGTTTTTGGGTCATTTTTTCGACATGCAACATTGTGGTGTTTTCTGACGTTGTTGCAACTTTCCATGTTATGGCGTGATTTGGCACGCTATTTAACGCAGTTTTGAAGTGTTTTCGTCTGTTTTTGGGATATGCCATTTTTTGACATTTTTGCCTTACTATAGCCTTGGTTTTTGGGTCATTTTTTCGACATGCAACATTATGGTGATTTTGGCTTTTTTTGCAACTTTCGATGTTATGGCGTGATTTGGCACGCTATTTAACGCTGTTTTGAAGTATTTTCGGCTGTTTTTGGGACATGCCATTTCTTGACATTTTTGCCTTACTATAGCCTTGCTTCCTGGTCCTGGGTCATTTTTTCGACATGCAACATTGTGGTGTTTTCGGCTGTTTTTGCAACTTTCTATGTTATGGCGTGATTTGGCACGCTATTTAACGCAGTTTTGAACTATTTTGGACTGGTTTTGGGACATGTCATTTTTTGACATTTTTGCCTTACTATAGCCTTGGTTTTTGGGTCATTTTTTCGACATGCAACATTGTGGTGTTTTTGGCTGTTTTTGCAACTTTCCATGTTATGGCGTGATTTGGCACGCTATTTAACGCAGTTTTGAAGTGTTTTCGGCTGTTTTTGGGACATGCCATTTTTTGACATTTTTGCCTTACTATAGCCTTGCTTCCTGGTCCTGGGTCATTTTTTCGACATGCAACATTGTGGTGTTTTCGGCTGTTTTTGCAACTTTCTATGTTATGGCGTGATTTGGCACGCTATTTAACGCAGTTTTGAAGTGTTTTCGTCTGTTTTTGGGACATGCCATTTTTTGACATTTTTGCCTTACTATAGCCTTTGGTTTTTGGGTCATTTTTCGACATGCAACATTGTGGTGTTTTCGGCTGTTGCTGCAACTTTCCATGTTATGGCGTGATTTGGCACGCTATTTAACGCAGTTTTGAAGTGTTTTCGGCTGTTTTTGGGACATGCCATTTTTTGACATTTTTGCCTTACTATAGCCTTGCTTCCTGGTCCTGGGTCATTTTTTCGACATGCAACATTGTGGTGTTTTTGGCTGTTTTTGCAACTTTCTATGTTATGACGTGTCTTGGCACGCTATTTAACGCAGTTTTGAACTATTTTCGGCTGTTTTTGGGACATGCCATTTTTTGACATTTTTGCCTTACTATAGCCTTGCTTCCTGGTCCTGGGTCATTTTTTCGACATGCAACATTGTGGTGTTTTCGGCTGTTTTTGCAACTTTCTATGTTATGGCGTGATTTGGCACGCTATTTAACGCAGTTTTGAAGTGTTTTCGTCTATTTTTGGGATATGTCATTTTTTGACATTTTTGCCTTACTATAGCCTTGCTTCCTGGTCCTGGGTCATTTTTTCGACATGCAACATTGTGGTGTTTTCTGACGTTGTTGCAACTTTCCATGTTATGGCGTGATTTGGCACGCTATTTAACGCTGTTTTGAAGTGTTTTCGGCTGTTTTTGGGACATGCCATTTTTTCACATTTTTGCCTTAGTATAGCCTTGCTTCCTGGTCCTGGGTCATTTTTTCGACATGCAACATTGTGGTGTTTTCGGCTGTTTTTGCAACTTTCCATGTTATGGCGTGATTTGGCACGCTATTTAACGCAGTTTTGAAGTGTTTTCGTCTGTTTTTGGGACATGCCATTTTTTGACATTTTTGCCTTACTATAGCCTTGGTTTTTGGGTCATTTTTTCAACATGCAACATTGTGGTGTTTTCTGACGTTGTTGCAACTTTCCATGTTATGGCGTGATTTGGCACGCTATTTAACACTGATTTAAACTATTTTGGGCTGTTTTTGGGACATGCCATTTTTTGACATTTTTACCTTACTATAGCCTTGCTTCCTGGTCCTGGGTCATTTTTTCGACATGCAACATTGTGGTGTTTTCGGCTGTTTTTGCAACTTTCTATGTTATGGCGTGATTTGGCACGCTATTTAACGCAGTTTTGAAGTGTTTTCGGCTGTTTTTGGGACATGCCATTTTTTGACATTTTTGCCTTACTATAGCCTTGCTTCCTGGTCCTGGGTCATTTTTTCGACATGCAACATTGTGGTGTTTTCGGCTGTTTTTGCAACTTTCTATGTTATGGCGTGATTTGGCACGCTATTTAACGCAGTTTTGAAGTGTTTTCGTCTGTTTTTTGGACATGCCATTTTTTGACATTTTTGCCTTACTATAGCCTTGGTTTTTGGGTCATTTTTTCGACATGCAACATTGTGGTGTTTTTGGCTGTTTTTGCAACTTTCTATGTTATGACGTGTCTTGGCACGCTATTTAACGCAGTTTTGAACTATTTTCGGCTGTTTTTGGGACATGCCATTTTTTGACATTTTTGCCTTACTATAGCCTTGCTTCCTGGTCCTGGGTCATTTTTTCGACATGCAACATTGTGGTGTTTTCGGCTGTTTTTGCAACTTTCTATGTTATGGCGTGATTTGGCACGCTATTTAACGCAGTTTTGAAGTGTTTTCGTCTATTTTTGGGATATGTCATTTTTTGACATTTTTGCCTTACTATAGCCTTGGTTTTTGGGTCATTTTTTCGACATGCAACATTGTGGTGTTTTCTGACGTTGTTGCAACTTTCCATGTTATGGCGTGATTTGGCACGCTATTTAACGCTGTTTTGAAGTGTTTTCGGCTGTTTTTGGGACATGCCATTTTTTGACATTTTTGCCTTACTATAGCCTTGCTTCCTGGTCCTGGATCATTTTTTCGACATGCAACATTGTGGTGTTTTCGGCTGTTTTTGCAACTTTCAATGTTATGGCGTGATTTGGCACGCTATTTAACGCTGTTTTGAAGTGTTTTCGGCTGTTTTTGGGACATGCCATTTTTTGACATTTTTGCCTTACTATAGCCTTGGTTTTTACTGTCATTTTTTCGACATGCAACATTGTGGTGTTTTCGGCTGTTTTTGCAACTTTCTATGTTATGGCGTGATTTGGCACGCTATTTAACGCAGTTTTGAAGTGTTTTCGTTTATTTTTGGGATATGTCATTTTTTGACATTTTTGCCTTACTATAGCCTTGGTTTTTGGGTCATTTTTTCGACATGCAACATTGTGGTGTTTTCTGACGTTGTTGCAACTTTCCATGTTATGGCGTGATTTGGCACGCTATTTAACGCTGTTTTGAAGTGTTTTCGGCTGTTTTTGGGACATGCCATTTTTTCACATTTTTGCCTTAGTATAGCCTTGCTTCCTGGTCCTGGGTCATTTTTTCGACATGCAACATTGTGGTGTTTTCGGCTGTTTTTGCAACTTTCTATGTTATGGCGTGATTTGGCACGCTATTTCATGCAGTTTTGAACTATTTTGGACTGGTTTTGGGACATGTCATTTTTTGACATTTTTGCCTTACTATAGCCTTGGTTTTTGGGTCATTTTTTCGACATGCAACATTGTGGTGTTTTTGGCTTTTGTTGCACCTTTCTATGTTATGGCGTGATTTGGCACGCTATTTAACGCAGTTTTGAAGTGTTTTCGTCTGTTTTTGGGACATGCCATTTTTTGACATTTTTGCCTTACTATAGCCTTGGTTTTTGGGTCATTTTTTCGACATGCAACATTGTGGTGTTTTCTGATGTTGTTGCAACTTTCCATGTTATGGCGTGATTTGGCACGCTATTTAACGCTGTTTTGAAGTGTTTTCGGCTGTTTTTGGGACATGCCATTTTTGACATTTTTGCCTTAGTATAGCCTTTGCTTCCTGGTCCTGGGTCATTTTTTCGACATGCAACATTGTGGTGTTTTTCGGCTGTTTTTGCAACTTTCCATGTTATGGCGTGATTTGGCACGCTATTTAACGCAGTTTTGAAGTGTTTTCGGCTGTTTTTGGGACATGCCATTTTTTGACATTTTTGCCTTACTATAGCCTTGCTTCCTGGTCCTGGGTCATTTTTTCGACATGCAACATTGTGGTGTTTTCGGCTGTTTTTGCAACTTTCTATGTTATGGCGTGATTTGGCACGCTATTTAACGCAGTTTTGAAGTGTTTTCGTCTGTTTTTTGGACATGCCATTTTTTGACATTTTTGCCTTACTATAGCCTTGGTTTTTGGGTCATTTTTTCGACATGCAACATTGTGGTGTTTTTGGCTGTTTTTGCAACTTTCTATGTTATGACGTGTCTTGGCACGCTATTTAACGCAGTTTTGAACTATTTTCGGCTGTTTTTGGGACATGCCATTTTTTGACATTTTTGCCTTAGTATAGCCTTGGTTCCTGGTCTTGTTTCATTTTTTCGTCATGCTTCATTGTGTTGTTTTCGGCTGTTGTTGCAACTTTCAATGTTATGGCGTGATTTGGCACGCTATTTAACGCTGTTTTGAAGTGTTTTCGGCTGTTTTTGGGACATGCCATTTTTGACATTTTGCCTTACTATAGCCTTTGCTTCCTGGTCCTGGGTCATTTTTTTCGACATGCAACATTGTGGTGTTTTTGGCTGTTTTTGCAACTTTCCATGTTATGGCGTGATTTGGCACGCTATTTAACGCTGTTTTGAAGTGTTTTCGGCTGTTTTTGGGACATGCCATTTTTTGACATTTTTGCCTTACTATAGCCTTGCTTCCTGGTCCTGGGTCATTTTTTCGACATGCAACATTGTGGTGTTTTCGGCTGTTTTTGCAACTTTCTATGTTATGGCGTGATTTGGCACGCTATTTAACGCAGTTTTGAAGTGTTTTCGTCTGTTTTTTGGACATGCCATTTTTTGACATTTTTGCCTTACTATAGCCTTGGTTTTTGGGTCATTTTTTCGACATGCAACATTGTGGTGTTTTTGGCTGTTTTTGCAACTTTCTATGTTATGGCGTGATTTGGCACGCTATTTAACGCAGTTTTGAACTATTTTCGGCTGTTTTTGGGACATGCCATTTTTTGACATTTTTGCCTTACTATAGCCTTGGTTTTTGGGTCATTTTTTCGACATGCAACATTGTGGTGTTTTCTGACGTTGTTGCAACTTTCCATGTTATGGCGTGATTTGGCACGCTATTTAACGCTGTTTTGAAGTGTTTTCGGCTGTTTTTGGGACATGCCATTTTTTGACATTTTTGCCTTACTATAGCCTTGCTTCCTGGTCCTGGATCATTTTTTCGACATGCAACATTGTGGTGTTTTCGGCTGTTTTTGCAACTTTCAATGTTATGGCGTGATTTGGCACGCTATTTAACGCTGTTTTGAAGTGTTTTCGGCTGTTTTTGGGACATGCCATTTTTTGACATTTTTGCCTTACTATAGCCTTTGGTTTGGTCCTGGGTCATTTTTTCGACATGCAACATTGTGGTGTTTTCGGCTGTTTTTGCAACTTTCCATGTTATGGCGTGATTTGGCACGCTATTTAACGCTGTTTTGAAGTATTTTCGGCTGTTTTTGGGACATGCCATTTTTTGACATTTTTGCCTTACTATAGCCTTGCTTCCTGGTCCTGGGTCATTTTTTCGACATGCAACATTGTGGTGTTTTTGGCTGTTTTTGCAACTTTCTATGTTATGACGTGTCTTGGCACGCTATTTAACGCAGTTTTGAACTATTTTCGGCTGTTTTTGGGACATGCCATTTTTTGACATTTTTGCCTTACTATAGCCTTGGTTTTTGGGTCATTTTTTCGACATGCAACATTGTGGTGTTTTTGGCTTTTGTTGCACCTTTCTATGTTATGGCGTGATTTGGCACGCTATTTAACGCAGTTTTGAAGTGTTTTCGTCTGTTTTTGGGACATGCCATTTTTTGACATTTTTGCCTTACTATAGCCTTGGTTTTTGGGTCATTTTTTCGACATGCAACATTGTGGTGTTTTCTGACGTTGTTGCAACTTTCCATGTTATGGCGTGATTTGGCACGCTATTTAACGCTGTTTTGAAGTGTTTTCGGCTGTTTTTGGGACATGCCATTTTTTCACATTTTTGCCTTAGTATAGCCTTGCTTCCTGGTCCTGGGTCATTTTTTCGACATGCAACATTGTGGTGTTTTCGGCTGTTTTTGCAACTTTCCATGTTATGGCGTGATTTGGCACGCTATTTAACGCAGTTTTGAAGTGTTTTCGGCTGTTTTTGGGACATGCCATTTTTTGACATTTTTGCCTTACTATAGCCTTGCTTTTTGGGTCATTTTTTCGACATGCAACATTGTGGTGTTTTCGGCTGTTTTTGCAACTTTCTATGTTATGGCGTGATTTGGCACGCTTATTTAACGTAGTTTTGAAGTGTTTTCGTCTGTTTTTGGGACATGCCATTTTTGACATTTTGCCTTACTATAGCCTTGGTTTTTGGGTCATTTTTCGACATGCAACATTGTGGTGTTTTTGGCTGTTTTTGCAACTTTCTATGTTATGGCGTGTGATTTGGCACGCTATTTAACGCAGTTTTGAACTATTTTCGGCTGTTTTTGGGACATGCCATTTTTTGACATTTTTGCCTTACTATAGCCTTGCTTCCTGGTCCTGGGTCATTTTTTCGACATGCAACATTGTGGTGTTTTCGGCTGTTTTTGCAACTTTCTATGTTATGGCGTGATTTGGCACGCTATTTAACGCAGTTTTGAAGTGTTTTCGTCTATTTTTGGGATATGTCATTTTTTGACATTTTTGCCTTACTATAGCCTTGCTTCCTGGTCCTGGGTCATTTTTTCGACATGCAACATTGTGGTGTTTTCTGATGTTGTTGCAACTTTCCATGTTATGGCGTGATTTGGCACGCTATTTAACGCTGTTTTGAAGTGTTTTCGGCTGTTTTTGGGACATGCCATTTTTTGACATTTTTGCCTTACTATAGCCTTGCTTCCTGGTCCTGGGTCATTTTTTCGACATGCAACATTGTGGTGTTTTTGGCTGTTTTTGCAACTTTCCATGTTATGGCGTGATTTGGCACGCTATTTAACGCAGTTTTGAAGTGTTTTCGGCTGTTTTTGGGACATGCCATTTTTTGACATTTTTGCCTTACTATAGCCTTGCTTCCTGGTCCTGGGTCATTTTTTCGACATGCAACATTGTGGTGTTTTCGGCTGTTTTTGCAACTTTCTATGTTATGGCGTGATTTGGCACGCTATTTAACGCAGTTTTGAAGTGTTTTCGTCTGTTTTTGGGACATGCCATTTTTTGACATTTTTGCCTTACTATAGCCTTGGTTTTTGGGTCATTTTTCGACATGCAACATTGTGGTGTTTTCTGACGTTGTTGCAACTTTCCATGTTATGGCGTGATTTGGCACGCTATTTAACGCTGTTTTGAAGTGTTTTCGGCTGTTTTTGGGACATGCCATTTTTTGACATTTTTGCCTTACTATAGCCTTGCTTCCTGGTCCTGGGTCATTTTTTCGACATGCAACATTGTGGTGTTTTTGGCTGTTTTTGCAACTTTCTATGTTATGACGTGTCTTGGCACGCTATTTAACGCAGTTTTGAACTATTTTCGGCTGTTTTTGGGACATGCCATTTTTTGACATTTTTGCCTTACTATAGCCTTGCTTCCTGGTCCTGGGTCATTTTTTCGACATGCAACATTGTGGTGTTTTCGGCTGTTTTTGCAACTTTCTATGTTATGGCGTGATTTGGCACGCTATTTAACGCAGTTTTGAAGTGTTTTCGGCTGTTTTTGGGACATGCCATTTTTTGACATTTTTGCCTTACTATAGCCTTGCTTCCTGGTCCTGGGTCATTTTTTCGACATGCAACATTGTGGTGTTTTCTGATGTTGTTGCAACTTTCCATGTTATGGCGTGATTTGGCACGCTATTTAACGCTGTTTTGAAGTGTTTTCGGCTGTTTTTGGGACATGCCATTTTTGACATTTTGCCTTACTATAGCCTTGCTTCCTGGTCCTGGGTCATTTTTTCGACATGCAACATTGTGGTGTTTTCGGCTGTTTTTGCAACTTTCTATGTTATGGCGTGATTTGGCACGCTATTTAACGCAGTTTTGAAGTGTTTTCGTCTGTTTTTTGGACATGCCATTTTTTGACATTTTTGCCTTACTATAGCCTTGGTTTTTGGGTCATTTTTTCGACATGCAACATTGTGGTGTTTTTGGCTGTTTTTGCAACTTTCTATGTTATGACGTGTCTTGGCACGCTATTTAACGCAGTTTTGAACTATTTTCGGCTGTTTTTGGGACATGCCATTTTTTGACATTTTTGCCTTACTATAGCCTTGCTTCCTGGTCCTGGGTCATTTTTTCGACATGCAACATTGTGGTGTTTTCGGCTGTTTTTGCAACTTTCTATGTTATGGCGTGATTTGGCACGCTATTTAACGCAGTTTTGAAGTGTTTTCGGCTGTTTTTGGACATGCCATTTTTGACATTTTTGCCTTACTATAGCCTTGCTTCCTGGTCCTGGGTCATTTTTTCGACATGCAACATTGTGGTGTTTTCGGCTGTTTTGCAACTTTCTATGTTATGGCGTGATTTGGCACGCTTATTTAACGCTGTTTTGAAGTGTTTTCGGCTGTTTTTGGGACATGCCATTTTTTGACATTTTTGCCTTACTATAGCCTTGGTTTTTGGGTCATTTTTTCGACATGCAACATTGTGGTGTTTTCTGACGTTGTTGCAACTTTCCATGTTATGGCGTGATTTGGCACGCTATTTAACGCTGTTTTGAAGTGTTTTCGGCTGTTTTTGGGACATGCCATTTTTTGACATTTTTGCCTTACTATAGCCTTGCTTCCTGGTCCTGGGTCATTTTTTCGACATGCAACATTGTGGTGTTTTCGGCTGTTTTTGCAACTTTCTATGTTATGGCGTGATTTGGCACGCTATTTAACGCAGTTTTGAAGTGTTTTCGGCTGTTTTTGGGACATGCCATTTTTTGACATTTTGCCTTTACTATAGCCTTGCTTCCTGGTCCTGGGTCATTTTTTCGACATGCAACATTGTGGTGTTTTCGGCTGTTTTTGCAACTTTCTATGTTATGGCGTGATTTGGCACGCTATTTAACGCAGTTTTGAAGTGTTTTTTCTGTTTTTGGGACATGCCATTTTTGACATTTTTGCCTTACTATAGCCTTGGTTTTTGGGTCATTTTTCGACATGCAACATTGTGGTGTTTTTGGCTGTTTTTGCAACTTTCAATGTTATGGCGTGATTTGGCACGCTATTTAACGCAGTTTTGAAGTGTTTTCGGCTGTTTTTGGGACATGCCATTTTTTGACATTTTTGCCTTACTATAGCCTTGCTTCCTGGTCCTGGGTCATTTTTTCGACATGCAACATTGTGGTGTTTTTGGCTGTTTTTGCAACTTTCTATGTTATGACGTGTCTTGGCACGCTATTTAACGCAGTTTTGAACTATTTTCGGCTGTTTTTGGGACATGCCATTTTTTGACATTTTTGCCTTACTATAGCCTTGCTTCCTGGTCCTGGGTCATTTTTTCGACATGCAACATTGTGGTGTTTTCGGCTGTTTTTGCAACTTTCTATGTTATGGCGTGATTTGGCATGCTTATTTAACGCAGTTTTGAAGTGTTTTCGTCTGTTTTTGGGACATGCCATTTTTTGACATTTTTGCCTTACTATAGCCTTGGTTTTTGGGTCATTTTTTCGACATGCAACATTGTGGTGTTTTCTGACGTTGTTGCAACTTTCCATGTTATGGCGTGATTTGGCACGCTATTTAACGCTGTTTTGAAGTGTTTTCGGCTGTTTTTGGGACATGCCATTTTTTGACATTTTTGCCTTACTATAGCCTTGCTTCCTGGTCCTGGATCATTTTTTCGACATGCAACATTGTGGTGTTTTCGGCTGTTTTTGCAACTTTCAATGTTATGGCGTGATTTGGCACGCTATTTAACGCTGTTTTGAAGTGTTTTCGGCTGTTTTTGGGACATGCCATTTTTTGACATTTTTGCCTTACTATAGCCTTGGTTTTTGGGTCATTTTTTCGACATGCAACATTGTGGTGTTTTCGGACGTTGTTGCAACTTTCCATGTTATGGCGTGATTTGGCACGCTATTTAACGCTGATTTAAACTATTTTGGGCTGTTTTTGGGACATGCCATTTTTTGACATTTTTGCCTTACTATAGCCTTGGTTTTTACTGTCATTTTTTCGACATGCAACATTGTGGTGTTTTCGGCTGTTTTTGCAACTTTCTATGTTATGGCGTGATTTGGCACGCTATTTAACGCAGTTTTGAAGTGTTTTCGTTTATTTTTGGGATATGTCATTTTTTGACATTTTTGCCTTACTATAGCCTTGGTTTTTGGGTCATTTTTTCGACATGCAACATTGTGGTGTTTTCTGACGTTGTTGTCACTTTCCATGTTATGGCGTGATTTGGCACGCTATTTAACGCTGTTTTGAAGTGTTTTCGGCTGTTTTTGGGACCTGCCATTTTTTGACATTTTTGCCTTACTATAGCCTTGCTTCCTGGTCCTGGGTCATTTTTTCGACATGCAACATTGTGGTGTTTTTGGCTGTTTTTGCAACTTTCTATGTTATGACGTGTCTTGGCACGCTATTTAACGCAGTTTTGAACTATTTTCGGCTGTTTTTGGGACATGCCATTTTTTGACATTTTTGCCTTACTATAGCCTTGCTTCCTGGTCCTGGGTCATTTTTTCGACATGCAACATTGTGGTGTTTTCGGCTGTTTTTGCAACTTTCTATGTTATGGCGTGATTTGGCACGCTATTTAACGCAGTTTTAGAAGTGTTTTCCTCTGTTTTTGGGACATGTCATTTTTTGACATTTTTGCCTTACTATAGCCTTGGTTTTTGGGTCATTTTTTCGACATGCAACATTGTGGTGTTTTCTGACGTTGTTGCAACTTTCCATGTTATGGCGTGATTTGGCACGCTATTTAACGCAGTTTTGAAGTGTTTTCGTCTGTTTTTGGGACATGCCATTTTTTGACATTTTTGCCTTACTATAGCCTTGCTTCCTGGTCCTGGGTCATTTTTTCGACATGCAACATTGTGGTGTTTTCGGCTGTTTTTGCAACTTTCTATGTTATGGCGTGATTTGGCACGCTATTTAACGCAGTTTTGAAGTGTTTTCGTCTGTTTTTTGGACATGCCATTTTTTGACATTTTTGCCTTACTATAGCCTTGGTTTTTGGGTCATTTTTTCGACATGCAACATTGTGGTGTTTTTGGCTGTTTTTGCAACTTTCTATGTTATGACGTGTCTTGGCACGCTATTTAACGCAGTTTTGAACTATTTTCGGCTGTTTTTGGGACATGCCATTTTTGACATTTTTGCCTTACTATAGCCTTGCTTCCTGGTCCTGGGTCATTTTTTCGACATGCAACATTGTGGTGTTTTCGGCTGTTTTTGCAACTTTCTATGTTATGGCGTGATTTGGCACGCTATTTAACGCAGTTTTGAAGTGTTTTCGTCTGTTTTTTGGACATGCCATTTTTTGACATTTTTGCCTTACTATAGCCTTGGTTTTTGGGTCATTTTTTCGACATGCAACATTGTGGTGTTTTCGGCTGTTTTTGCAACTTTCAATGTTATGGCGTGATTTGGCACGCTATTTAACGCTGTTTTGAAGTGTTTTCGGCTGTTTTTGGGACATGCCATTTTTGACATTTTGCCTTACTATAGCCTTGGTTTTTGGGTCATTTTTTCGACATGCAACATTGTGGTGTTTTCTGACGTTGTTGCAACTTTCTGTGTTATGGCGTGATTTGGCACGCTATTTAACGCTGATTTAAACTATTTTGGGCTGTTTTTGGGACATGCCATTTTTTGACATTTTTGCCTTACTATAGCCTTGCTTCCTGGTCCTGGGTCATTTTTTCGACATGCAACATTGTGGTGTTTTCGGCTGTTTTTGCAACTTTCTATGTTATGGCGTGATTTGGCACGCTATTTAACGCAGTTTTGAAGTGTTTTCCTCTGTTTTTGGGACATGTCATTTTTTGACATTTTTGCCTTACTATAGCCTTGGTTTTTGGGTCATTTTTTCGACATGCAACATTGTGGTGTTTTTGGCTGTTTTTGCAACTTTCTATGTTATGGCGTGATTTGGCACGCTATTTAACGCTGTTTTGAAGTGTTTTCGGCTGTTTTTGGGACATGCCATTTTTGACATTTTTGCCTTACTATAGCCTTGGTTTTTGGGTCATTTTTTCGACATGCAACATTGTGGTGTTTTCTGACGTTGTTGCAACTTTCCATGTTATGGCGTGATTTGGCACGCTATTTAACGCTGATTTAAACTATTTTGGGCTGTTTTTGGGACATGCCATTTTTTGACATTTTTGCCTTACTATAGCCTTGGTTTTTGGGTCATTTTTTCGACATGCAACATTGTGGTGTTTTTGGCTGTTTTTGCAACTTTCTATGTTATGGCGTGATTTGGCACGCTATTTAACGCAGTTTTGAAGTGTTTTCTCTGTTTTTGGGACATGCCATTTTTTGACATTTTTGCCTTACTATAGCCTTTGCTTCCTTGGGTCATTTTTTCGACATGCAACATTGTGGTGTTTTTGGCTGTTTTTGCAACTTTCAATGTTATGGCGTGATTTGGCACGCTATTTAACGCAGTTTTGAAGTCTTTTCGGCTGTTTTTGGGACATGCCATTTTTTGACATTTTTGCCTTACTATAGCCTTGCTTCCTGGTCCTGGGTCATTTTTTCGACATGCAACATTGTGGTGTTTTCGGCTGTTTTTGCAACTTTCTATGTTATGGCGTGATTGGGTACGTTATTTAACGCAGTTTTGAAGTGTTTTCGGCTGTTTTTGGGACATGCCATTTTTTGACATTTTTGCCTTACTATAGCCTTGCTTCCTGGTCCTGGGTCATTTTTTCGACATGCAACATTGTGGTGTTTTCGGCTGTTTTTGCAACTTTCTATGTTATGGCGTGATTTGGCACGCTATTTAACGCAGTTTTGAACTATTTTCGGCTGTTTTTGGGACATGCCATTTTTTGACATTTTTGCCTTACTATAGCCTTGCTTCCTGGTCCTGGGTCATTTTTTCGACATGCAACATTGTGGTGTTTTCGGCTGTTTTTGCAACTTTCTATGTTATGGCGTGATTTGGAACGCTTATTTAACGTAGTTTTGAAGTGTTTTCGGCTGTTTTTGGGACATGCCATTTTTTGACATTTTTGCCTTACTATAGCCTTGGTTTTTGGGTCATTTTTTCGACATGCAACATTGTGGTGTTTTCTGACGTTGTTGCAACTTTCCATGTTATGGCGTGATTTGGCACGCTATTTAACGCTGTTTTGAAGTGTTTTCGGCTGTTTTTGGGACATGCCATTTTTTGACATTTTTGCCTTACTATAGCCTTGCTTCCTGGTCCTGGGTCATTTTTTCGACATGCAACATTGTGGTGTTTTCGGCTGTTTTGCAACTTTCTATGTTATGGCGTGATTTGGCACGCTATTTAACGCAGTTTTGAAGTGTTTTCGGCTGTTTTTGGGACATGCCATTTTTTGACATTTTTGCCTTACTATAGCCTTGGTTTTTGGGTCATTTTTTCGACATGCAACATTGTGGTGTTTTTGGCTGTTTTTGCAACTCTCGATGTTATGGCGTGATATGGCACGCTATTTAACGCTGTTTTGAACTATTTTCGGCTGTTTTTGGGACATGCCATTTTTTGACATTTTTGCCTTACTATAGCCTTGCTTCCTGGTCCTGGGTCATTTTTTCGACATGCAACATTGTGGTGTTTTTGGCTGTTTTTGCAACTTTCCATGTTATGGCGTGATTTGGCACGCTATTTAACGCAGTTTTGAAGTGTTTTCGGCTGTTTTTGGGACATGCCATTTTTTGACATTTTTGCCTTACTATAGCCTTGGTTTTTGGGTCATTTTTTCGACATGCAACATTGTGGTGTTTTTGGCTGTTTTTGCAACTTTCTATGTTATGGCGTGATTTGGCACGCTATTTAACGCTGTTTTGAAGTGTTTTCGGCTGTTTTTGGGACATGCCATTTTTGACTTTTTTGCCTTACTATAGCCTTGCTTCCTGGTCCTGGGTCATTTTTTCGACATGCAACATTGTGGTGTTTTCGGCTGTTTTTGCAACTTTCTATGTTATGGCGTGATTTGGCACGCTATTTAACGCAGTTTTGAAGTGTTTTCGTCTGTTTTTGGGACATGCCATTTTTTGACATTTTTGCCTTACTATAGCCTTGGTTTTTGGGTCATTTTTTCGACATGCAACATTGTGGTGTTTTCTGACGTTGTTGCAACTTTCCATGTTATGGCGTGATTTGGCACGCTATTTAACGCTGTTTTGAAGTGTTTTCGGCTGTTTTTGGGACATGCCATTTTTTGACATTTTTGCCTTACTATAGCCTTGCTTCCTGGTCCTGGATCATTTTTTCGACATGCAACATTGTGGTGTTTTCGGCTGTTTTTGCAACTTTCTATGTTATGGCGTGATTTGGCACGCTATTTAACGCAGTTTTGAAGTGTTTTCGGCTGTTTTTGGGACATGCCATTTTTTGACATTTTTGCCTTACTATAGCCTTGGTTTTTGGGTCATTTTTTCGACATGCAACATTGTGGTGTTTTCGGCTGTTTTTGCAACTTTCTATGTTATGGCGTGATTTGGCACGCTATTTAACGCTAGTTTTGAACTATTTTCGGCTGTTTTTGGGACATGCCATTTCTTGACATTTTTGCCTTACTATAGCCTTGCTTCCTGGTCCTGGGTCATTTTTTCGACATGCAACATTGTGGTGTTTTCGGCTGTTTTTGCAACTTTCTATGTTATGGCGTGATTTGGCACGCTATTTAACGCAGTTTTGAAGTGTTTTCGGCTGTTTTTGGACATGCCATTTTTGACATTTTTGCCTTACTATAGCCTTTGGTTTTGGGTCATTTTTTCGACATGCAACATTGTGGTGTTTTCGGCTGTTTTTGCAACTTTCTATGTTATGGCGTGATTTGGCACGCTATTTAACGCTGTTTTGAAGTGTTTTCGGCTGTTTTTGGGACATGCCATTTTTTGACATTTTTGCCTTACTATAGCCTTGGTTTTTGGGTCATTTTTTCGACATGCAACATTGTGGTGTTTTCGGCTGTTTTTGCAACTTTCTATGTTATGGCGTGATTTGGCACGCTATTTAACGCAGTTTTGAAGTGTTTTCGGCTGTTTTTGGGACATGCCATTTTTTGACATTTTTGCCTTACTATAGCCTTGCTTCCTGGTCCTGGGTCATTTTTTCGACATGCAACATTGTGGTGTTTTCGGCTGTTTTGCAACTTTCTATGTTATGGCGTGATTTGGCACGCTTATTTAACGCTGATTTGAACTATTTTGGGCTGTTTTTGGGACATGCCATTTTTGACATTTTTGCCTTACTATAGCCTTGCTTCCTGGTCCTGGGTCATTTTTTCGACATGCAACATTGTGGTGTTTTCGGCTGTTTTTGCAACTTTCTATGTTATGGCGTGATTTGGCACGCTTATTTAACGCAGTTTTGAAGTGTTTTCGTCTGTTTTTTGGACATGCCATTTTTTGACATTTTTGCCTTACTATAGCCTTGGTTTTTGGGTCATTTTTTCGACATGCAACATTGTGGTGTTTTCTGATGTTGTTGCAACTTTCTATGTTATGGCGTGATTTGGCACGCTTATTTAACGCTGTTTTGAAGTATTTTCGGCTGTTTTGGGACATGCCATTTTTGACATTTTTGCCTTACTATAGCCTTTGCTTCCTGGTCCTGGGTCATTTTTTCGACATGCAACATTGTGGTGTTTTCGGCTGTTTTTGCAACTTTCTATGTTATGGCGTGATTTGGCACGCTATTTAACGCAGTTTTGAAGTGTTTTCGTCTGTTTTTGGGACATGCCATTTTTTGACATTTTTGCCTTACTATAGCCTTGGTTTTTGGGCCCTTTTTTTCGACATGCAACATTGTGGTGTTTTCTGGCTGTTTTGCAACTTTCCATGTTATGGCGTGATTTGGCACGCTATTTAACGCTGTTTTGAAGTATTTTCGGCTGTTTTTGGGACATGCCATTGTTTGACTTTTTTTCCTTACTATAGCCTTGCTTCCTGGTCCTGGGTCATTTTTCGACATGCAACATTGTGGTGTTTTTGGCTGTTTTGCAACTTTCTATGTTATGGTGTGTTTTGGCACGCTATTTAACTCAGTTTTGAAGTGTTTTCGTCTGTTTTTTGGACATGCCATTTTTTGACATTTTTGCCTTACTATAGCCTTGGTTTTTGGGTCATTTTTCGACATGCAACATTGTGGTGTTTTCGGCTGTTGTTGCAACTTTCTGTGTTATGGCGTGATTTGGCACGCTATTTAAAGCTGATTTAAACTATTTTGGGCTGTTTTTGGGACATGCCATTTTTGACATTTTTGCCTTACTATAGCCTTGCTTCCTGGTCCTGGGTCATTTTTTCGACATGCAACATTGTGGTGTTTTCGGCTGTTTTTGCAACTTTCTATGTTATGGCGTGATTTGGCACGCTATTTAACGCAGTTTTGAAGTGTTTTCGTCTGTTTTTGGGACATGCCATTTTTTGACATTTTTGCCTTACTATAGCCTTGGTTTTTGGGTCATTTTTTCGACATGCAACATTGTGGTGTTTTCTGACGTTGTTGCAACTTTCCATGTTATGGCGTGATTTGGCACGCTATTTAACGCTGATTTAAACTATTTTGGGCTGTTTTTGGGACATGCCATTTTTTGACATTTTGCCTTACTATAGCCTTGGTTTTACTGGGTCATTTTTTCGACATGCAACATTGTGGTGTTTTCGGCTGTTTTGCAACTTTCTATGTTATGGCGTGATTTGGCACGCTATTTAACGCAGTTTTGAAGTGTTTTCGGCTGTTTTTGGGACATGCCATTTTTTGACATTTTTGCCTTACTATAGCCTTGCTTCCTGGTCCTGGGTCATTTTTTCGACATGCAACATTGTGGTGTTTTTGGCTGTTTTTGCAACTTTCAATGTTATGGCGTGATTTGGCACGCTATTTAACGCAGTTTTGAAGTGTTTTCGTCTGTTTTGGGACATGTCATTTTTGACATTTTTGCCTGACTATAGCCTTGGTTTTGGGTCATTT
The DNA here is from genome assembly GCF_026936395.1 of Plectropomus leopardus. NCBI lineage: Eukaryota > Metazoa > Chordata > Actinopteri > Perciformes > Serranidae > Plectropomus > Plectropomus leopardus. The sequence continues at coordinate 1,013,346 of NC_142182.1, forward strand.
TTAGACATGCAACATTGTGGTGTTTTCTGACGTTGTTGCAACTTTCCATGTTATGGCGTGATTTGGCACGCTATTTAACGCTGATTTAAACTATTTTGGGCTGTTTTTGGGACATGCCATTTTTTGACATTTTTGCCTTACTATAGCCTTGGTTTTTACTGTCATTTTTTCGACATGCAACATTGTGGTGTTTTCGGCTGTTTTTGCAACTTTCTATGTTATGGCGTGATTTGGCACGCTATTTCACGCAGTTTTGAAGTATTTTCGTCTGTTTTTGGGATATGTCATTTTTGACATTTTGCCTTACTATAGCCTTGGTTTTTGGGTCATTTTTTCGACATGCAACATTGTGGTGTTTTCTGACGTTGTTGCAACTTTCCATGTTATGGCGTGATTTGGCACGCTATTTAACGCTGATTTAAACTATTTTGGGCTGTTTTTGGGACATGCCATTTTTTGACATTTTTGCCTTACTATAGCCTTGGTTTTTACTGTCATTTTTTCGACATGCAACATTGTGGTGTTTTCGGCTGTTTTTGCAACTTTCTATGTTATGGCGTGATTTGGCACGCTATTTCACGCAGTTTTGAAGTGTTTTCGTCTGGTTTTGGGACATGCCATTTTTTGACATTTTTGCCTTACTATAGCCTTGGTTTTTGGGTCATTTTTTCGACATGCAACATTGTGGTGTTTTTGGCTGTTTTTGCAACTTTCTATGTTATGGCGTGATTTGGCACGCTATTTAACGCAGTTTTGAAGTGTTTTCGTTTATTTTTGGGAAATGTCATTTTTTGACATTTTTGCCTTACTATAGCCTTGCTTCCTGGTCCTGGGTCATTTTTTCGACATGCAACATTGTGGTGTTTTTGGCTGTTTTTGCAACTTTCTATGTTATGGCGTGATTTGGTACGCTATTTAACGCTGTTTTGAAGTGTTTTCGGCTGTTTTTGGGACATGCCATTTTTTGACATTTTTGCCTTACTATAGCCTTGGTTTTTGGGTCATTTTTTCGACATGCAACATTGTGGTGTTTTCGGCTGTTTTTGCAACTTTCTATGTTATGGCGTGATTTGGCACGCTATTTAACGCAGTTTTGAAGTATTTTCGTCCGTTTTTGGGACATGTCATTTTTTGACATTTTTGCCTTACTATAGCCTTGCTTCCTGGTCCTGGGTCATTTTTTTACATGCAACATTGTGGTGTTTTTGGCTGTTTTGCAACTTTCTATGTTATGGCGTGTCTTGGCACGCTTATTTAACGCAGTTTTGAAGTGTTTTCGGCTGTTTTGGGACATGCCATTTTTGACATTTTTGCCTTACTATAGCCTTGCTTCCTGGTCCTGGGTCATTTTTTCGACATGCAACATTGTGGTGTTTTCGGCTGTTTTGCAACTTTCTATGTTATGGCGTGATTTGGCACGCTTATTTAACGCTGTTTTGAAGTGTTTTCGGTTGTTTTTGGGACATGCCATTTTTGACATTTTGCCTTACTATAGCCTTTGGTTTTGGGTCATTTTTTCGACATGCAACATTGTGGTGATTTTGGCTGTTTTTGCAACTTTCTATGTTATGACGTGATTTGGCACGCTATTTAACGCTGTTTTGAACTATTTTCGGCTGTTTTTGGGACATGCCATTTTTTGACATTTTTGCCTTACTATAGCCTTGCTTCCTGGTCCTGGGTCATTTTTTCGACATGCAACATTGTGGTGTTTTTGGCTGTTTTTGCAACTTTCTATGTTATGGCGTGATTTGGCACGCTATTTAACGCAGTTTTGAAGTGTTTTCGTCTGTTTTTGGGACATGCCATTTTTTGACATTTTGCCTTACTATAGCCTTGGTTTTTGGGTCATTTTTTCGACATGCAACATTGTGGTGTTTTCTGACGTTGTTGCAACTTTCCATGTTATGGCGTGATTTGGCACGCTATTTAACGCTGATTTAAACTATTTTGGGCTGTTTTTGGGACATGCCATTTTTTGACATTTTTGCCTTACTATAGCCTTGGTTTTTACTGTCATTTTTTCGACATGCAACATTGTGGTGTTTTCGGCTGTTTTTGCAACTTTCTATGTTATGGCGTGATTTGGCACGCTATTTAACGCAGTTTTGAAGTGTTTTCGTCTGTTTTTGGGACATGCCATTTTTTGACATTTTTGCCTTACTATAGCCTTGGTTTTTGGGTCATTTTTTCGACATGCAACATTGTGGTGTTTTTGGCTGTTTTTGCAACTTTCTATGTTATGGCGTGATTTGGCACGCTATTTAACGCAGTTTTGAAGTGTTTTCGGCTGTTTTTGGGACATGCCATTTTTTGACATTTTTGCCTTACTATAGCCTTGCTTCCTGGTCCTGGGTCATTTTTTCGACATGCAACATTGTGGTGTTTTTGGCTGTTTTTGCAACTTTCTATGTTATGGCGTGATTTGGCACGCTATTTAACGCAGTTTTGAAGTCTTTTCGGCTGTTTTTGGGACATGCCATTTTTGACATTTTGCCTTACTATAGCCTTTGGTTTTGGGTCATTTTTCGACATGCAACATTGTGGTGATTTTGGCTGTTTTTGCAACTTTCTATGTTATGACGTGTCTTGGCACGCTATTTAACGCAGTTTTGAACTATTTTCGGCTGTTTTTGGGACATGCCATTTTTTGACATTTTTGCCTTACTATAGCCTTGGTTTTTGGGTCATTTTTTCGACATGCAACATTGTGGTGTTTTCTGACGTTGTTGCAACTTTCCATGTTATGGCGTGATTTGGCACGCTATTTAACGCTGTTTTGAAGTGTTTTCGGCTGTTTTTGGGACATGCCATTTTTTGACATTTTTGCCTTACTATAGCCTTGGTTTTTGGGTCATTTTTTCGACATGCAACATTGTGGTGTTTTTGGCTGTTTTTGCAACTTTCTATGTTATGGCGTGATTTGGCACGCTATTTAACGCAGTTTTGAAGTGTTTTCGTCTGTTTTTGGGACATGCCATTTTTTGACATTTTTGCCTTACTATAGCCTTGCTTCCTGGTCCTGGGTCATTTTTTCGACATGCAACATTGTGGTGTTTTTGGCTGTTTTTGCAACTTTCTATGTTATGACGTGTTTTGGCACGCTATTTAACGCAGTTTTGAACTATTTTCGGCTGTTTTTGGGACATGCCATTTTTTGACATTTTTGCCTTACTATAGCCTTGCTTCCTGGTCCTGGGTCATTTTTTCGACATGCAACATTGTGGTGTTTTCGGCTGTTTTTGCAACTTTCTATGTTATGGCGTGATTTGGCACGCTATTTCATGCAGTTTTGAACTATTTTGGACTGGTTTTGGGACATGTCATTTTTTGACATTTTTGCCTTACTATAGCCTTGGTTTTTGGGTCATTTTTTCGACATGCAACATTGTGGTGTTTTTGGCTGTTTTTGCAACTTTCTATGTTATGGCGTGATTTGGCACGCTATTTAACGCAGTTTTGAAGTGTTTTCGGCTGTTTTTGGGACATGCCATTTTTTGACATTTTTGCCTTACTATAGCCTTGCTTCCTGGTCCTGGGTCATTTTTTCGACATGCAACATTGTGGTGTTTTCGGCTGTTTTTGCAACTTTCTATGTTATGGCGTGATTTGGCACGCTATTTAACGCAGTTTTGAAGTGTTTTCGTCTATTTTTGGGATATGTCATTTTTTGACATTTTTGCCTTACTATAGCCTTGGTTTTTGGGTCATTTTTTCGACATGCAACATTGTGGTGTTTTCTGACGTTGTTGCAACTTTCCATGTTATGGCGTGATTTGGCACGCTATTTAACGCTGATTTAAACTATTTTGGGCTGTTTTTGGGACATGCCATTTTTTGACATTTTTGCCTTACTATAGCCTTGGTTTTTACTGTCATTTTTTCGACATGCAACATTGTGGTGTTTTCGGCTGTTTTTGCAACTTTCTATGTTATGGCGTGTTTTGGCACGCTATTTAACGTAGTTTTGAAGTGTTTTCGTCTGTTTTTGGGATATGTCATTTTTGACATTTTTGCCTTACTATAGCCTTTGGTTTTTGGGTCATTTTTCGACATGCAACATTGTGGTGTTTTCTGGCTGTTGTTGCAACTTTCCATGTTATGGCGTGATTTGGCACGCTATTTAACGCTGATTTAAACTATTTTGGGCTGTTTTTGGGACATGCCATTTTTTGACATTTTTGCCTTACTATAGCCTTGGTTTTTACTGTCATTTTTTCGACATGCAACATTGTGGTGTTTTCGGCTGTTTTTGCAACTTTCTATGTTATGGCGTGATTTGGCACGCTATTTAACGCAGTTTTGAAGTGTTTTCGTCTGTTTTTGGGACATGCCATTTTTTGACATTTTTGCCTTACTATAGCCTTGGTTTTTGGGTCATTTTTTCGACATGCAACATTGTGGTGTTTTCGGCTGTTTTTGCAACTTTCTATGTTATGGCGTGATTTGGCACGCTATTTAACGCCGTTTTGAAGTATTTTCGTCTGTTTTGGGACATGTCATTTTTGACATTTTTGCCTTTACTATAGCCTTGCTTCCTGGTCCTGGGTCATTTTTTCGACATGCAACATTGTGGTGTTTTGGCTGTTTTGCAACTTTCAATGTTATGGCGTGATTTGGCACGCTATTTAACGCAGTTTTGAAGTCTTTTCGGCTGTTTTTGGGACATGCCATTTTTGACATTTTTGCCTTTACTATAGCCTTGGTTTTTGGGTCATTTTTTCGACATGCAACATTGTGGTGATTTTGGCTGTTTTTGCAACTTTCTATGTTATGGCGTGTCTTGGCACGCTATTTAACGCAGTTTTGAACTATTTTCGGCTGTTTTTGGGACATGCCATTTTTTGACATTTTTGCCTTACTATAGCCTTGGTTTTTGGGTCATTTTTTCGACATGCAACATTGTGGTGTTTTCGGACGTTGTTGCAACTTTCCATGTTATGGCGTGATTTGGCACGCTATTTAACGCTGATTTAAACTATTTTGGGCTGTTTTTGGGACATGCCATTTTTTGACATTTTTGCCTTACTATAGCCTTGGTTTTTACTGTCATTTTTTCGACATGCAACATTGTGGTGTTTTCGGCTGTTTTTGCAACTTTCTATGTTATGGCGTGATTTGGCACGCTATTTAACGCAGTTTTGAAGTGTTTTCGTCTGTTTTTGGGACATGCCATTTTTGACATTTTTGCCTTACTATAGCCTTGGTTCCTGGTCCTGGGTCATTTTTTCGACATGCAACATTGTGGTGTTTTTGGCTGTTTTTGCAACTTTCTATGTTATGGCGTGATTTGGCACGCTTATTTAACGCAGTTTTGAAGTATTTTGTCTGTTTTTGGACATGCCATTTTTTGACATTTTTGCCTTACTATAGCCTTGGTTTTTGGGTCATTTTTTCGACATGCAACATTGTGGTGTTTTTGGCTGTTTTTGCAACTTTCTATATTATGGCGTGATTTGGCACGCTATTTAACGCAGTTTTGAAGTGTTTTCGGCTGTTTTTGGGACATGCCATTTTTTGACATTTTTGCCTTACTATAGCCTTGCTTCCTGGTCCTGGGTCATTTTTTCGACATGCAACATTGTGGTGTTTTTGGCTGTTTTTGCAACTTTCTATGTTATGGCGTGATTTGGCACGCTATTTAACGCTGATTTAAACTATTTTGGGCTGTTTTTGGGACATGTCATTTTTTCACATTTTTTGCCTTACTATAGCCTTGGTTTTTGGGTCATTTTTTCGACATGCAACATTGTGGTGTTTTTGGCTGTTTTTGCAACTTTCTATGTTATGGCGTGTCTTGGCACGCTATTTAACGTAGTTTTGAACTATTTTCGGCTGTTTTTGGGACATGCCATTTTTGACATTTTGCCTTTACTATAGCCTTGGTTTTTGGGTCATTTTTTCGACATGCAACATTGTGGTGTTTTCTGACGTTGTTGCAACTTTCCATGTTATGGCGTGATTTGGCACGCTATTTAACGCTGATTTAAACTATTTTGGGCTGTTTTTGGGACATGCCATTTTTTGACATTTTTGCCTTACTATAGCCTTGGTTTTTACTGTCATTTTTTCGACATGCAACATTGTGGTGTTTTCGGCTGTTTTTGCAACTTTCTATGTTATGGCGTGATTTGGCACGCTATTTCACGCAGTTTTGAAGTATTTTCGTCTGGTTTTGGGACATGCCATTTTATGACATTTTTGCCTTACTATAGCCTTGGTTTTTGGGTCATTTTTTCGACATGCAACATTGTGGTGTTTTCGGCTGTTTTTGCAACTTTCTATGTTATGGCGTGATTTGGCACGCTATTTAACGCAGTTTTGAAGTATTTTCGTCCGTTTTTGGGACATGTCATTTTTTGACATTTTTGCCTTACTATAGCCTTGCTTCCTGGTCCTGGGTCATTTTTTCGACATGCAACATTGTGGTGTTTTTGGCTGTTTTTGCAACTTTCAATGTTATGGCGTGATTTGGCACGCTATTTAACGCAGTTTTGAAGTCTTTTCGGCTGTTTTTGGGACATGCCATTTTTTGACATTTTTGCCTTACTATAGCCTTGGTTTTTGGGTCATTTTTTCGACATGCAACATTGTGGTGTTTTCGGCTGTTTTTGCAACTTTCTATGTTATGGCGTGATTTGGCACGCTATTTAACGCAGTTTTGAAGTATTTTCGTCCGTTTTTGGGACATGTCATTTTTTGACATTTTTGCCTTACTATAGCCTTGCTTCCTGGTCCTGGGTCATTTTTTCGACATGCAACATTGTGGTGTTTTCGGACGTTTTTGCAACTTTCCATGTTATGGCGTGATTTGGCATGCTATTTAACACTGATTTAAACTATTTTGGGCTGTTTTTGGGACATGCCATTTTTTGACATTTTTGCCTTACTATAGCCTTGGTTTTTACTGTCATTTTTTCGACATGCAACATTGTGGTGTTTTTGGCTTTTGTTGCACATTTCTATGTTATGGCGTGATTTGGCACGCTATTTAACGCAGTTTTGAAGTGTTTTCGTCTGTTTTTGGGACATGCCATTTTTTGACATTTTTGCCTTACTATAGCCTTGGTTTTTACTGTCATTTTTTCGACATGCAACATTATGGTGATTTTGGCTTTTTTTGCAACTTTCTGTGTTATGGCGTGATTTGGCACGCTATTTGACGCAGTTTTGAAGTATTTTTGTCTGTTTTTTGGACATGCCATTTTTTGACATTTTTGCCTTACTATAGCCTTGGTTTTTGGGTCATTTTTTCGACATGCAACATTGTGGTGTTTTTGGCTGTTTTTGCAACTTTCTATATTATGGCGTGATTTGGCACGCTATTTAACGCAGTTTTGAAGTGTTTTCGGCTGTTTTTGGGACATGCCATTTTTTGACATTTTTGCCTTACTATAGCCTTGCTTCCTGGTCCTGGGTCATTTTTTCGACATGCAACATTGTGGTGTTTTCGGCTGTTTTTGCAACTTTCTATGTTATGGCGTGATTTGGCACGCTATTTAACGCTGATTTAAACTATTTTGGGCTGTTTTTGGGACATGCCATTTTTTGACATTTTTGCCTTACTATAGCCTTGGTTTTTGGGTCATTTTTTCGACATGCAACATTGTGGTGTTTTCGGCTGTTTTTGCAACTTTCTATGTTATGACGTGTCTTGGCACGCTATTTAACGCAGTTTTGAACTATTTTCGGCTGTTTTTGGGACATGCCATTTTTTGACATTTTTGCCTTACTATAGCCTTGGTTTTTGGGTCATTTTTTCGACATGCAACATTGCGGTGTTTTCGGACGTTGTTGCAACTTTCCATGTTATGGCGTGATTTGGCACGCTATTTAACACTGATTTAAACTATTTTTGGCTGTTTTTGGGACATGCCATTTTTTGACATTTTTGCCTTACTATAGCCTTGGTTTTTGGGTCATTTTTTCGACATGCAACATTGTGGTGATTTTGGCTTTTTTTGCAACTTTCTATGTTATGGCGTGATTTGGCACGCTATTTCACGCAGTTTTGAACTATTTTGGACTGGTTTTGGGACATGTCATTTTTTGACATTTTTGCCTTACTATAGCCTTGGTTTTTGGGTCATTTTTTCGACATGCAACATTGTGGTGTTTTCTGACGTTGTTGCAACTTTCCATGTTATGGCGTGATTTGGCACGCTATTTAACACAGTTTTGAAGTGTTTTCGGCTGTTTTTGGGACATGCCATTTTTTGACATTTTTGCCTTACTATAGCCTTGGTTTTTGGGTCATTTTTTAGACATGCAACATTGCGGTGTTTTCGGACGTTGTTGCAACTTTCCATGTTATGGCGTGATTTGGCACGCTATTTAACACTGATTTAAACTATTTTGGGCTGTTTTTGGGACATGCCATTTTTTGACATTTTTGCCTTACTATAGCCTTGGTTTTTACTGTCATTTTTTCGACATGCAACATTATGGTGATTTTGGCTTTTTTTGCAACTTTCGATGTTATGGCGTGATTTGGCACGCTATTTAACGCAGTTTTGAAGTGTTTTCGGCTGTTTTTTGGACATGCCATTTTTTGACATTTTTGCCTTACTATAGTCTTGCTTCCTGGTCCTGGGTCATTTTTTCGACATGCAACATTGTGGTGTTTTCGGCTGTTTTTGCAACTTTCTATGTTATGGCGTGATTTGGCACGCTATTTAACGCAGTTTTGAACTATTTTGGACTGGTTTTGGGACATGCCATTTTTTGACGTTTTTGCCTTACTATAGCCTTGCTTCCTGGTCCTGGATCATTTTTTTGACATGCAATATTATGGTGATTTTGGCTTTTTTTGCAACTTTCTATGTTATGGCGTGATTTGGCACGCTATTTAACGCAGTTTTGAACTATTTTCGGCTGTTTTTGGGACATGCCATTTTTTGACGTTTTTGCCTTACTATAGCCTTGCTTCCTGGTCCTGGATCATTTTTTTGACATGCAATATTATGGTGATTTTGGCTTTTTTTGCAACTTTCTATGTTATGACGTGTCTTGGCACGCTATTTAACGCTGTTTTGAAGTATTTTCTGCTGTTTTTGGGACATGCCATTTTTTGACATTTTTGCCTTACTATAGCCTTGGTTTTTGGGTCATTTTTCCGACATGCAACATTGTGGTGTTTTTGGCTGTCTTTGCGACTTTCTGTGTTATGGCGTGATTTGGCACGCTATTTAACGCAGTTTTGAACTATTTTGGACTGGTTTTGGGACATGCCATTTTTTGACATTTTTGCCTTACTATAGCCTTGGTTTTTGGGTCATTTTTCCGACACGCAACATTATGGTGTTTTTGGACGTTGTTACAACTTTCTATGTTATGACGAGTCTTGGAACGCTATTTAATGCTTTTTTGAACTATTTTCCGCTGTTTTTGGGACATGCCATTTTTTGACATTTTTGCCTTACTATAGTCTTGGTTTTTTCTGTCATTTTTTCAACATGCCACATTGTGGTGTTTTTGGCTATTTTTGCAACTTGCCGTACTATAGCCTTGCTTTTTGGGTCATTGTTTTAACATTCAATATAATGGTGTTTTTGGCCATTTTTGCAATTTTCTATGCCATTGTGTGTCACGGCACACTATTTAATGCGGTTTAAAGGTGTTTTAGCTGTTTTTTGGATATATAATGTTTTGCCTGTTTTGCCATACTATAGGGTCATTTCAACATGCTATATTATTGTTTTTTGCCCATTTTGTAATTTTCTATGCTATGGCATGTCTTTGCACGCTATTTAATGCTGTTTTGGGGTGATTTTTCAACATGCCATATTATGGTGCTACTTTTTATGCTATGGCGTGTCTTGGCACGCTATTGAATGCTATTTTCAACTACTTTCAGCTGATTTAGGGACATGTAATTTTTGGACATTTTTTGCCATACTATAGCCCTGCTTTTTGGGTGATTTTTAGATATGCCATATTTGGCCGTTTTTGTAATTTTCTATGACATTGCGTGTTTCAGTACAGTATTTCATTTGGCCTTCAGCTATTTTTGTGACAAGTCAAATTTTGACAATTTGCACTTAAACAGCTGTTTTAAGCTGTTTTCAGCTGCTTTTAGAACAAAACGTTATGCTTTTTGGGTCACTTTTTCAACATGCCATGTTATGGTGGTTTTGGCTGTTTTTGCAACTGTCTATGCCATGGTGTGTCACGGCACACTGTTTCATGAGTTTTTCAGCAATTTTCAGCCATTTTCGGGATATGTCATTTTTAGACATTTTTCGCCATACTACAGCAATGGTGTTTTCATTTTTTGATTTTTTTCGAAATGCTATATTACTGTGCTATGACTTGTCTCAGCACGCTGTTTTAAGTGGTTTTCAGCTGTTTTCTGGACATGTCATATTTTGACATTTTTTTCTTCAGTCTCAGTCGTTTTTTCGACCTTCATCCATAGCCCTGGCAGAGGTCGTCAAGAAGTTTATTTTGACTGTGTTCCTCAGGGAGTCCTGTGGGAGGTACTGAAGGAATACGGGGTACCAGGGTGGAAGTTGTGTCTCCATAAAAGTCAAACACGTTTCCAGTTGCCGTTGGCCTCCACCAGGGTTGTCCCTTGTCATGATTTCGGTTTGTGATATTCACGGACAAGATCTCAAGCTGCAGCCAGGGGGACGAGGGGGTTCAGTTTAGGGACCTCAGAATTGCAGCTCTGCTTTTGCATATGATGTGGTTCTGTTGGCTTCATCACACCCTGACCTCCCAGCATGCACTGGTGCAGTTTGCAGCCAAGTATGAAGCAGTTGGGATGAGAGTCAGCACCTCCAAATCTGAGGCCATGGATCTCTGCTGGAAAACGGTGGACTTTCCCCTCTGGATGGGGTAGAGTTGCTGCCCTGAGCGAAGCACTTCAGTTGTCTTGGGGTCTTGTTCCTCAGTGAGGGTAGAACAGAGTGTCGGATGGACAAGCGGTTTGGCGCGGCGTCTGCAGTGATGCAGGCTCTCCGCCGGACCGTTGTGGTGAAGAAGGAGGTGAGCTTGAAGACGAAGCTCTCGATTTACTGGTCCATCTATGCTCCTACCCTCACCTATGATTACGAGCTCTGAGTTGTGACCCAAATGAGTTTCCTCGACAGGGTGTCTGGGCTCAACCTTTGAGATACAACGAGGAACTTGGACATGCAGGAGGAGATCGGATAGAGCCGCTGCTCCTTCGCGTCAAAAGGAGCTAGTTGAGGTTGTTCGGGCACCTGATCAGGATCCTCCTGGGTGCCTCACATCAGAGGTGTTCCTGGCACGCCCTACTAGTATTTTTTTTTTTTTTTTTATCAAACGTTTTGATTATGATGAAGAATTTCACACAAAAAAACAGAAAAATTGTGGTATGGTATGTAGAAAATTTTGATTTGAAAAACAAAACATAAAATATGTCAAAAAATTTCATGAAAAACATCAATCTATAGTACGATAAAAAATATATCCAAATGCCCATGCCGGGTCGCCATACTGTTTGACCAGAGAAGCCCGACTTAGTTTGTGTTACATCGGCACTAAAGAACAGACCAAACCTTTCACCAAAACACTGTACAGTATTTATTTTGTTCATTTATACAAGTCTTTCTTGTAACGTCAATAATCTATAGTTCAAAAAATAGATTTTATAGATGCTTTTTGCCATTACAGATTCATCCAGGCCTTTTTTTTTTTTTTTTTTTTTTGCATATTTTAAAAGAGGCTCTGAACTGGTCTGAAAACAGACTTCTTTATAATCCTGTGACTGACGTCCAGATTATCAGGAGAGTTTTCAGAGCACTTCAGAAAGTTTCTTGGATATTAATTTCACTTCAGCTACTATAAAAAGCTCTTAGGACTAAATTTACCGTTAAACTATAAGCTACGAGGAAAGAAGTTTCATTATTATTATTATTATTATTATTACTCTTTTCTAGTGGAGGATTCTTGGAAAGCACTTCAGTCCAAATAAACACAAGAACATCAAATTAAAGTAACAGTGAAAGGAGGCCAAAAATCAAAAGGTTTGCGTGTTTTGGAATCTCTGGGTTTTTTTATGTGTTTGATGGAAGACGATTGTTCAGCTGGAGGAAAAGAAAAAATCCTGCCATCTTCCTCTGTACATCCTTTAGTTTGGCTTCTTCTCCCCTGGAGAAACAAAGGGAAACAGATGGCTAATTTAAACCACTGAATCAGCAGATCAGTGATCTACAATCAATCAATCAATACCAACCATTGCTCTGATTAACTCATCTGTCCCTCTCTGATCTTTCATGGGTTTTGAGATTTATTTATTTTTTGCATCAGAAATGTTTTTGCACATTCGCCAAGATTTTTGCACCAATGATTGGAAGTTGTTAGAAAATGCTGCTAAAGAAACATGACGCCAGTTGGAGGTGCTATAATTGAAGCCAAAATATTCAATTTTGAAAAGGCCACGCCCCTCACACTGTCACTCGAATTGACTTGAAATTCGACACACAAGAAAGACCAGCTCAACGCGCTGTGCAAAAAAAGCCAATAGACGCTTTCACTTCTGCCTGACTAGATTTTCCACCATTTTTTATTTTTGGAGAAACATATTTTTGACATTAACATTAGCTCCTCCACCGCAGGTCAGATCTGCACTAAATTTTCTGTGAATCATCAATGGTCTAAGCTTATCAAAGTTTGTCAAAAGCTCATAGACATCTCATTGTGTTTTGAAAATAATGCAAATGACCAGAATCAGAAATCAGACATTGTTTGCCTGGTCATCATAAATTGATTGAGATGAACTTTCAGCTCTCACCTCTGGGCTTCTTCACTTTGGGGGAGCAGGGTTTGGACACCTTGACGGTGGTTTGACACTCTGCGTTGAAGAGCGCTCGCTTCAGAGTTCCTGACCGGCTCTTGGTGTTGGTTTCGGCGTCACAGGGTCCCCAGGGGCCAAACTTATACTTACAGTCACCTGAAGGGAAAACACAACAGTTAAACCTTCATGACAAAGGGGTCGTATGGTGTTGAAGAGTCTGTCGTTCACTGTGAAAACTTTGATACTGTGGATGTGCTCAAATTTCAGCGACCCTCTACAGGAGGCAAAATATGTTCAATAAAAAGCACATTATTAAAATGTCTTCTCTCCATGACACCTTTGAGCTCTGACACAAATATACAATGTGTTCACGTTTTTCTCTGGACCCGATAAAAACACAACAGAGTGCGTTCATCAGAGGAAGTATTCACATCATTTTACTGCAGTAAAAGTAAGAATACCATGAATAAACTGTAAAGTAAGAAATTAACTGAAAATGTCCCCATTAGTAAAAGTATATAAGTATATTTTGTAAAAAAATGTATTTGTTTTTTTTTGCAGATCTGATTCATAATTGCAAAATACTTTTAGAGTTACCGTTTTTTTTTAATTTGTGGAAGATGTTTCATATTTACAGATTTTAACACACTTTAACACAGATTATCAGTGTGTTCACATGCTACGACTGTCTGAATTCCAAAAGTTTGAAAATTCCTAAGAAATCATTCGTATGTGCGACAGCTTTGCAACTTACACCAAACTGTAGGACAAACTTTGAAGAAACTTTTGTTCACTTGGTGGTTCAAATCCATCACTCTGTTTTTTTTTTTAATCAAAAACTGTCAAACTAATTAAACTGATCTTCTCTCACATGTTTTGCTCAGTTGACACCAAACTTGCTTTAGGGCGTCTTCAGACTGTCTGACACAAACCACTGACAATGATTTTTGATTTATTCAAAATTTAGCAGTGCATCACTGTAAATGATGTAAACATACTTGCAAGTTCTTGCTGAAGAAATCTTTATGGTTCATGACAAAATAATTTAAAAAATGTTTTTTCTAAAAAAAGTGCTGTCATGGTAGATTAAGAATGTAACATTTCAGAATTGTATCTCAAAAACTAAATTTTTGACAGCATTTTGAATTATACGCTCATGGAAACTATTGTAGTCTGTGGGAAAACAGCATCTTTACATCAGCTTTTCAAATATAGATCAAATCAGTCTTTGTAAAAACAAATGATCAACATCTCTCTGCTGTCTGGATGAAGTCTGAAAACTCTCAGATTTTAGTCTTTATAAGTGATTTTTTGGCAGCAGTTTGATATCTGCCTTTCCATGCACAGACAGCTGATATCCCGCCCCTGCTGGTCATCTCTGGTTTCTCTCTTGGTGTGGAGCTCACTGGGATACTGACTTGTTTTTGGTGTCTGAGGTTGTGAGTTCAAGCCTCGTGTGATGCAGAATTCACATTTTAATGCCGAGTTGTTCGTCGTCTTCCTATTTGTCTGCCGCTTGCTGCTAAAAATGCCCGGCCCCCCACCCATTGCTGTGCAGTAGCTATAATTTTGTACTTGTGGATGGTGTTTCTAATTATCACACAGACTGTCTGTTCACACAAATATAGAAATAGAAATCTGTCTCTATAAGTGTGTAGTTAGTAGGCATACAGTATTTTCTGAGTCTTACTGATGTCCTTTTTCCAGTTGCACGGGATCTTGCAGGGGATCTTGTCGGTGCGATCTTTGCAGGTGGCCTCTCTCAGACCTTCTCCACAGTCTCCATGCTCTGGGACACACTTCCCAAACTGAGTCTCTGCAGCGGAGCACTCTGAGGCGGGCCGGGATTTATCATGTTTACCACCTGCAGGAGCACAACACAACTCAAAGCTCTGCTGCACAGACAGGAGATGTCACAGTGAGGCTCAAACGTTACACAGAAAACTGGTGTCTGATTGGATCCGGGACATTCGTGTTTCAGTGAATTTGAGCTACAACCTGAGCCCTGTTTTATTCGGTTTTTGTTGGTTTCAAGTGTCTATTCAGAGAGGGTCTGTTTATTATAAGAACACCATCAGTTTCATAGGATCTTTGTGCTCGACGTGTTAGTGTCGAAGAAACAGAACACCTGCACAGGCTGAAATCTGAGCTCGAGTCTGAGGACCAAACTAACCAGTAAAACCAGAAGAGACCCCCTGATTTCCAGTTAATGCTCAGAAGAGTCACTCTTTTTATCACAGCAGGAAAAACTTGTCTCACTTTTTAACCTCGCTGAGAGCTACATGCTGCGCATTCCTGCTGTTGGGAAATGCATTCTGGGAACATGAAGTTCACACAGAGGTAGACAGAGGAAACGGAGCTCATTACCAAATAATAAAAAATAAAACTTGTCATCTCCAGATGTTTGTTGTTGGTTTTTTTTCTAATATCTGACCTTTGTGAGGTTTGGCTTTCCTGTTGGCCTCTGCGGTGAGCGTCAGGGCCACAAGCAGCAGCAGCGTCACTGAGAACAAACTTTGCATTCTGCAGAGACAAAAACATTCAAAAGACAAGACCATGAGAAAAAAACGCAGATAAAACAGTCAGAAAAATGTGAGCAAACTGCAGCCACGATGCAACGTTCAACCAGCCATAAATACCCCGAGTCTGAGATGTTAAGGGTATTATCTGCAACGTTCAGATTTTACATTTTCATCATTAAAACAAAGATACTACATAGATAACAAAGAAACTACAGAGATTCAAAACAATGTCAAAGAGACTGCAAAAAGATGCAAACAGCTACAAAAAAATTAAAGAAACTTCAAAGACTACTAGAAGGAGATACAAAACAATTATAAAGAGACTACAAAGAGGCGCAAACCAGCCACAAAGACATGCATAATAACTACAAGGAGAAACAAAACAACCACAAAGGGACCAAGACAACTACAAACAGACACAGAACTACACAAAAATGCAAAACAATCATGAAGATATTTAAAAGAACTGCACAGAGAGGCAAAATAACTTCAGAGATTCAAAATTACTACACCAAGATGAAAGACGATTACAGATGAGCTGAAAAGTAACACAAGAGATGCAAAACTACAAAGAGACCCACAAAGAGACCTACAAAGATGCAAAGCAACTAAGAGATGCAAAACACCTACAAACAGATGCAAAACCACTACAAAGAGATGCCAGACAACTACAAGGAGATGAAAAACAACCACAAGGAGATGCAAAAAATGCCAAGAGATGCAAAATCAGTACACCTACAAAGAGATGCAAAGAAACGACAAGGAGATGCAAAAAAAATAAATAAATCAAAAATACAGAAATGCAAAACAACTACACAAAGGTAACAAAGAACAACTAGAAAGAGATGCAAAACAACCACAAAGAGACTGAGAAGATAAAGAGAGATGTGTCTTTCACTCTGGGGTCCTGCTCTTGTGTGGGGGGGGCTCTTGTTTTTTTAGAGAAATCTGTCAGAGACACATTTTAATGTCACACAGCTGACTTCAACACGTCCACCTGAGCAAAGAGGTGTTTAACCTGAAATTACAGAGGAACTCTCTCGTTTATCGCACGTTTTTAACCCGCCGTGGTCTCGACGTTTGGCTGCGTGCTGTGATCCGGCCCGGCTGGCTCTGCTGCTCGGGGCCAGATGGTCCAAATTTAGTCCAAATCAAATCTGCTCCCTTTTTTCAGCTGCCCCCCCCAAAAAAAAAATCTCACAAACACTTAAACCAAATAATCTGACTATTGTGGTGAGAGCAGCAGCGGGATTATGAAAGTAGGCTAATGTATTCGGATATTGTTCCTGTTCTCAGTACGTGCACGCACACGCACACACTGCACACACACGCACACACACGCGCACACACACACACACACACACACACACACACACACACAGCTGTTATTATTCTGCACATATTTTCACTGATTTCTCTCGTCGTGATTAAAGCGTTTCTTCGCTGTTTGATGGTGATGGCAGCACCCATCAGCTCAGAGGAGGAACGCAGCGCGGGCTCTCGGCTCTACTCGGAGAAAAAAAAAAAAAGTGAGTCAATTACCCATAAAGCACCTCTCTGCCTCTCTGTTGTCATTGTGCTGAGAAATGACAGACTCCTCTTTCAGGCCTCCATTAAAGCAATGGTCCTCTTTCACATGTCAGCTGGCAGAGCAAATCCTGCTCCTCTCGCTCCTCCTGCGGCCTTTTATGAGGAGAGAACCGGCTCTCAGCAGGCCTCCAGTCTGTCCTCCATCAATGAAGAAGAGGAGGAGGAGGGAGCAGGAGGAGGAGGAGGGGGAGGCCAAGCAACGTCTGAAAGAGGCCTTTAGATTTCCCCTCAAAAGAATACTGATTCATTGGGCCAAAACAAAGCCTCCTCTAGCCTGGTTTCATTTCTCTAAAGCCCAACACAGATTCCACGCCGTGTCTTCGGAGCTCTGACCCCCACCCCCGCCCTGAATAGAAACTCATTTGCATAAGAAAACAATGAAATCTTAGCGTGGAGAAAAGGAGTGGGATGCTCCCTTTGGTTCAAAACGAGGAACA
The DNA here is from genome assembly GCF_026936395.1 of Plectropomus leopardus. Taxonomy (NCBI): domain Eukaryota; kingdom Metazoa; phylum Chordata; class Actinopteri; order Perciformes; family Serranidae; genus Plectropomus; species Plectropomus leopardus. The sequence continues at coordinate 1,030,658 of NC_142182.1, forward strand.
ACATTTAGAGGAACTTCCTCCTGAATCTCCGAGTTCACTCTCACATCCGGAGGCGAACATGAAACACAGTTTCAACATGTCAACACTTTTTCAGAGCTCCATGTTGCACACCAAAAAAACCCTCCTGCCGTCTGATTGCATCAACGTTTAACTGCAAAACAACACCAGAAACTAAAAATCCACATAACGTTTAACCCTTTCAACCTGAGCAATGATTTTTTCTTTTTTTTTCTTAGATAAACCAATCTTTTTTTTTTTCAGGTTTTGGAGGTTTTAATGCTTGTAAAAGGCGTCCAGGTGTTAAAGAGTTAAAGACATCTTGATTCTCTCAAACTTTTTTCAGTTGGTAGAAAACTTTGGAGAACGAGGAGCTGCTTTAATGAAAATAAAAAATCTAGAAATGCATCAAAGAACTTCATTTAACCGTCTGAAAACTGGACTGACATCACTTTCACCAGCCTTTAACCTTTATAACAAGAGAAAATAGTTTTGATTTTTTCAAAAACATGAGAAGAGAGACGATCAGCGACTTCACACTTTAACTGTTGTGTCGCCGTCTCCTTGTGTTTTTAAAAGAGATCAAACCAACATGTTTTGTTCTGGTTTCAAAGGGTTAAACTCCTTCAGCTGGTTAAAACACAGATGAAGAACAACATGAAGCTGACGCAGCCTGCAAACATCTGCACACTTCTGCACAGCAGCTCCTTTTTTTGGAGGATGTGGATGATTAAAATACTGAATGTGAGATAATTATTACACATAAACTTAAAAGAAACTGAAGACAAATAAATCATCTTAAAAATAAAGTCGGAAGAAAAAAAACACAGCCAATGAAAGTTCATTTTAAAAAGCAAATAATAAAAAAGAATTAAAAAGCAAACAAACAAAAAGAAAAAGAAAAATTCTGAATCTGATATGCAGAGTAATGAATTATTATTATCATATGAAAAACTGGATTTTTAAGAACACAAATTAAAGGTAAATGCATCTGTATTTACGTTCAGCATTATAAAGTTATTCAAGATATTTTCAATATTTAATTATTTGTGATGTCAATTTTCTGAAAGATTAGACTTAGTTATTTTCATTAGTGACAAATCTACGGATAAATGTAATTATTACAGATTAACCTTTTAAACTGAGGCTTGACTTTTTTCAAAAACACTGAAAGGCAGTGAGCAATAAGAGAAAAAAATGACCCCAAAATTAGTAAAAAGTAAAGGTAACAAGGAATTTGTTTAAAATAAAAACACCATGAAACAATGCTTAAAAATTATATTGTCATAGCAAAATGTCAAAAATAGAATTATAAATTCACAGCTTTTTTTCTTTTTTCCCTAGACATTTTACCCTAGCTCTAAAAAAATCAAAATCTGCTAACTTCTTACAATTTGTGAAACATTTATTACTAAAGTATTTATTGCCTTTTTTCATGTTTTTGAAAGAAATGGCAGCAGTTTGCTCAAAGTTCAAAGGTTTAAATACTCGAGAAAAATAACTTCGCTCCACGTTTCAAAGAGTTAAATAATGTCGAAAAAAATCTGAAGCATGTCAGAAAAAATGCTGAAGTTGAGGTGAAATATTAAAACGTGTTTTCCTTTTTCTATTGTCTGTCCAACATTTCAAACCTCAAAAATCACCAGTTTAATGATCTGCAGACTAATCTTTAAAAATCATCACACCGAGGAAGAATCCGAGTATTTCTGCTAAAAAAAAAACTGACTCAAAGGATCAATCCATTATTAAAAATGTTGAATGAATCATCTTTTGATAAAAAGTCTTTACAGTTTCTGTTTCTGAGTCTCTTCAGATGAATTTCACAGATTTTATGAAAATTTGTGTAAAAAGAGAAAAACTTACTTGCTGAGCTCAGAGGAGCAGCCGGTCGATCTGTGGAGTCGTCGCCTTCTGTCGCTGCTTCAGCTGCTGCTGCTGGTACACCCCCCTAACACGCACGCACGCACGCACGCACGCACGCACACTGCACACACGCACACTGCACACGGACAATGCTGAAACCAGCCTCATGGTGACATCACAAGCTTTAATCCTGACGAACAAAACAAGCTCATTAACATAAAATGAAGTGTGTGTGTGTGTGTGTGTGTGTGTGTGCTTGCAGATGTGACATGTAGAAAGAGTGTGCGCTCTGCCACTGTACAGGTAAAGGCGTGTGTGAGCTAATATTTACTCATGCTGCTTTAAGAGCTGCATGTAGATGAGAGTTCAGATGAATCCCAGGTGTGTGTGTGTGTGTGTGTGTGTTCAGGTGTGTAATGGGGAACGCCTGGTTTAAGTGGGACTGAGTCACACAGTGAACTGGGTCAGAGGTCACTCAGGAAGTCTCAATGTTCAGCTCACTGACTGCTGCTGCTTCAACGACTACTACCATTGTTTTTTTAAATTATAGTACAAATACACTCTGTTAAAAGTAAAACTACTAAGAAATCAGAGGAACTCAATTCTGCAGGAACTAACAACCAAAACCCTCGTCTCTTAAGTTCCTGAACTTTCTCAAAGAAAACAAATTCATAGTGACCTTTGACCTTCAACCTCCAGATTCTGATCAGCTCATTCCTGAGTTCAAATGGACGTTTGTGCCAAATTTGAAAAAATGTCCTCACTGATGGACTCTGTGAATAGTTTTTGTCCTTTTAGTCTCCATAAGGTGTCAGAGACATAAAACATCAAAATAGAGCTTGTTGATCAAAAAAAGAGCCAGAGGAGGATCCCCCACACCCCCGACAGAGGACACAGCTGAGACACTGATGTCCTAAAATCACAGAAATGTCCTACAGTCCTAAAAAAAAAATGTGAAATTTTAGAAATGTCCTACAATCAGAGAGACATCCTAAAATCGGCTGTAACTGAAGGCTTTCTGCCTGCGAATGATGATTTTCCTCACAGAGAAGTTGTTACCGACATGCTTTTATTGCAGGTCACTCAGAAATGATAAAACCAAACATTTATTACTCGAGTATCACACAGTATGATGTCGCTCTTATCACCAACACAGACGCCATCGCTTTGGCAGAATCTGGCCGAACGCCGACGAGTCGTCTCAGCGTTTTTTCACACACAAACGTCACGATGAAAGCGTCCAGAGCTGCTTCACTGTAACAGACCAACGAAAACCTCATATGTTGAAATATCTAAAAGTTCAGACCGTCGACGACTCGCCTCACCGAGTTTGATCACAAGCGAATTTTTATCTCTACAAATAAATCATAAATACTTAAAATTCATCAGTGTCTAAGTTAAATAGCCAGAGTGTGAACAAACACTTATTCCTGTCGAGTAAACGCAGACATCCAAAAGGTCACGAGAAGCCGGAGAGAAGACGCGTCTCTGCAGCCGCTCCGTCAGCTGCGGCCAAAGCGTCATCGTGCTCAGCTGCGGACGCATGAATGCCGTCACTGTTCGCTCAAAGCTGCTGTTGTTCGGCTCCGACGGCGACTTCTGTACACGTTTAACACACACGCACGCGTCAGAGTGCTAATGTTCACGCCATAAAGACACATTCAAAACGCCGTCCGCCGCAGATCTGAGCGCCTCTGTTTGATTCACTTTAGTGTCCCGAGGCTTTCACGCTGCTTAGTTTGGACTCCAGCGGCGTCCACAACAGAACATCATTTCTGCTCAGACATGAGACAACATTTAGATTAACCCCTCTTTCCACCCGCCGCCGCCGCCGCCGCCCTCTGACAGCAGAGAGGAGGAAGAAGAAGAAGAAGAAGAAGCTCTAGCTGATTGGCTGCTGTGGAGTTTAAAACACACTTTTGTCCTTTGACTCAAGTGAATACATGAAAAGACAGACGCATGTTTTGGGACAGACGTGGTGGACGTCAGACCGCCGTCTCCTGGTCCTCCCTCTGGATCATCTGGTAATGTTGGCGGTTCTCCAGATACTCGGACAGCTCCTGGTCGTTGGCCTTCTCCGCGCGACGTTTGGGCGTCTCGCCCTGAAACATAAACATTCAGACGATCCGACCTGAAAAACAGTCTGACGCCAAATCGACCCGAAAAAAAGAAAAACAAAAGATGCAACCGACACTTTGATATAACAGCAGGAGACAATAAATCTAAACTATTAGATCCAAATACCAAAGGACTCACATCTGGCCCCTGATAGGGCCCCTGGTGGCCCCGAACCATTTTAGAATGGACAGAAAAATAAAGACATTCGCTCTGTGAATAGATTTTGTCCTTTTAGTCTCCGTAAGGACGATCCCCCACACCCCCGACAGAGGACACAGCTGAGACACTGATGTCCTAAAATCACAGAAATGTGCCAAAATCCTAAAAAAAAACTTTTGAAAGAAATCAAGCGTGCGCGTGTTCAGCTTTCAAAGGGTTAATTGTTTTGATCAACTACAATCTGAAATGAAGCTCTGCGGGTTTTCTCCGTTTTGGCTGCACAGCAGGAGGAGGCACGGCTCATAAAAAAAGAGATTTAAAGGGACAGTCTGCTATTTCGTGAGCATATAAAATGAAAACATTACAGATGCAGAAAAATTTACTGCAAAGAAAAATATAATATGAAAAACAATTCAGCTGCTGTTAAAGGTTAGTCTGTCCTACAGAGGGTGATGACGGACGGACGGACGGACGGACGTGTGAGAAACGAAGGAGAAAACATAAGAGCCTCTCCTCCGACCCTGCAGAGAATCTCGGCTTCACACCAACACTTTACACACTAACACATGAACTCTTTTCTTTTGCTGGAACGAGGAAGAAAAAAAAAAACTCTCGATTATGGGCTGCTTCCTGTTACCACTAGCTTCACCATGGCAACGGTGAGCCGCGGCCTTTGTGTGTGTCGGAGCGAAGCCGGGGATCCTGCGGAGCTCCGTTTCTCAATGACACACAACATTAATCACTTTAGAGAAGTGGGTCAAATACTGCTGGAGATCCTTGAACAGCGTCGGTGGGACGGCTCAGACTGGTGGTCGTCACCGCGCCTGAGAACGCCTCAACGGGCCGCAGCATACAGCGGGATGCCGCCGCGTAGAGCAGGAAGCTGTCACATACAACGGAAAGCTATCACATACAGCAGGAAGCTGTCACATACAACAGGAAGCTGTCACATACAGCGGGAAGCCTTCACATACAACAGGAAGCTGTCACATACAGCAGGAAGCCGCAGCATACAACAGGAAGCTGTCACATACAACAGGAAGCCTTCACATACAATAGGAAGCTGTCACATACAGCAGGAAGCCTTCACATACAATAGGAAGCTGTCACATACAACAGGAAGCTGTCACATACAGCAAAAAAGCCGCAGCATACAACAGGAAGCCACAGCATACAACAGGAAGCCGTCACATACAACAGGAAGCCGTCACATACAACAGGAAGCCACAGCATACAACAGGAAGCTGTCACATACAACAGGAAGCTGTCACATACAGCAGAAAGCCGCAGCATACAACAGGAAGCTGTCACATACAGCAAAAAAGCCGCAGCATACAACAGGAAGCTGTCACATACAGCAAAAAAGCCGCAGCATACAACAGGAAGCCACAGCATACAACAGGAAGCCGTCACATACAACAGGAAGCCGTCACATACAACAGGAAGCCACAGCATACAACAGGAAGCTGTCACATACAACAGGAAGCTGTCACATACAGCAGAAAGCCGCAGCATACAACAGGAAGCTGTCACATACAACAGGAAGCTGTCACATACAGCAGAAAGCCGCAGCATACAACAGGAAGCCACAGCATACAACAGGAAGCTGTCACATACAACAGGAAGCTGTCACATACAACAGGAAGCCGTCACATACAACAGGAAGCCATCAAATAGTGTGTGTGTTACAGGTGAGTGTGTGTTTGAATGTGTGTGTTACAGGTGAGTGAGAGTGTAAGAGTGTGAGTGTGTGTGTGTGTCTGTGTGTGTGTGTGTGTGTGTGTGTGTGTGTGTGTTACACATGCATGTGTGTTTGAATGTGTGTGTGTGTGTGTGTGTGTGTGTGTGTGTTACAGGTGAGAGAGTGTATGTGAGAGTGTGTGTGTGTGTGTTACAGGTGAGTGTGTGCTTGAATGTGTGTTTGGGTGTGTGTGTGTGTGTGTGTGTTACAGGTGAGTGAGTGTGTGTGTGTGTGTGTTACACATGCGTGTGTGTTTGAATGTGTGTGTGTGTGTGTGTGTTACAGGTGAGTGAGTGTGTGTGTGTGTGTGTTACCTGCAGGTCGGTCTTCATGAGCGACGCTCCGGCCTCCACCAGGTAGTGGCAGATGCTCCTCTGACAGGAGGAGGCGGCTTTATGGAGCGCCGTCTCTCCTCTGAAACACAGTTTTAAAAACTCGTAAAAACCAAAAACGAAGTTTCAGACGTTTGTGATGAAGAGGAGAAATGATCCAAACAAAAGATTAGGAGAAGAAACTCACGTCTCCCTCTCAGTTATGTCCAGGTGAGACGTCGGCACTAAATGTAAAGAAAAAAAACAAAATGCAAACACAATTCATCAGTAAACGTACGGAGAAGTTCATCGTTTTCTTTAGATTATGGCATGAACGACATGTGAAACACCGGATAAATGGACGAAATACTCTATAGGGAGAATACCAAATATTCATGTTTGTGAAATTTTTAAAAATGTTGCTGGTTTTTTTTGTTTGCAGATGATGCGTTTTTTTGTTTCAGAGTAGAAAAAAAATAACATAATATTAAAATTGAAAAGTTTTAACTTAAAAGGTGTTTAAATGAAATTATTGTTAAATCTGAGTGAAATTAAATATATAATATATATATATATATATATAATATATAACATTTAGAAGAATATGTAATAAACCAGGGATTAGACAAATGAATAAATAAATAAATGTTGCATAACTTTAAAAAAAACAATCAATAAAAAAAAAAAATAAATAAAAAACCAAAACCAAACAGAAAGCCTATTTCCTGCAGAGACGGTGTGCGTGCAGAGAGGTCTCGGATGTTGGATGTCGGGTTTGAGAGTCATCGAGTTCGGGCTGATAATCCGCCCGTTGTCGTCGCAGCTGCGTGTGACGGATCCCGTCTGTTCACACGCTGCCGCTGCAGGTTTCACATGTTTCACATCATACAAACACGCCACACATTCACACCTGTCACACAAGAATCTGACTTTAACCGCCGCTGACGCCTGAAAACGCTCACGCATACCAAACTAACCCATAATTACACACAGGTGCATCATGGGAAAGTCTCTGTGCAGCAGACTCAATGATGATGATTATTATTATTACTAATTAAAACTTTTAACTCTCTGAACTTTTCTTTCAAAAATCGAGATCGAAAAAAATCACTGAGCCGCTTGGAAAGAAATGTTCCAGAAATTGCAACAAAAATAAATCAATAAAAAATGGAGATTTAGAAAATTATTTTTAAAAAGCTGGGGGAAATGTCTCAGGAAAAAAAACATTAAAACTGTGTTTATAATTAATATTAAATGTAATATTTAAAATTACATTGCAAATTTATAATAAAAGTTAAGGCAGTTTTTCTTTTTTGAGTCGATTACTTGTTTTTTTTAAACACATTTGTTTTGTATTCTTCACTAATCTCTGCAAATTTTCGTGAAATTTCTAAAATGATTGCTCATTGGCTTCTTCCCATGTTTTTGAAAGAAATCAAGAATATTTGTTTATAGTTCAAAGGGTTAAACTATATTATCAGTATTTTCAATGACAATGACTGTTTAGAGGAGCCTAGGATTTTAGGATGTTTTTAGGATTTGAGGACATTTCTGTGATTTTAGGACATCAGTGTCTCAGCTGTGTCCTCTGTCGGGGGTGTGGGGGATCCTCCTCTGGCTCTTTTTTTGATCAACGAGCTCTATTTTGATGCTGTTTTATCTCTGTGACACCTTATGGAGACTAAAAGGACAAAACTATTCACAGAGTCCATCACTTTATTTTTAGTGTACGTTACAAAATGTTTGGGGGGCCACCAGGGGCCCTATCAGGGGCCAGATTTGGCCCTTGGGCCGTCAGTTGAGCATCATTCTCATTAAGTTTGGGTATGATGAGGTGAATCGCCGTCACACTTTCTGGACTCTGTGACCTCTTAATAAGATAAATGTCACCGCGCCCGGAGATGCTGTTGGTGTTCAGTTTTATCGCTCTAAAAATAGACAGAATAAAATTGTGTCAAAAAAACAAACAAAAAAACCCCTCTGATAAACAGAAAAAGATTTATAAATGTGAGAAGCAATGAAAGAATAAAAAAACACAAACTCTGATTTCCTGTCGTGAAACAATAAAACCTAAAAATAAAAAATGGAATCTGAAATCACAGAAACACCATGAGCTGCTGCTGCGGCGCCCCCCGGTGGTGACATCACCACAAACCGCAGTGCAGGCTGGGAAAATCTGAGCTGAAGGAGAGAAGATGAAGAGACCGAAAACCACACGAAAAAAAACCTCGACCTTCACTACACAGAGAGAGAGAGAGAGAAGAGAGGGAAAAAGAAAAAAAGGAAAACAAGAAAGAGAGAGAGAGAGAATAAGAAAAGGAAAGAAAAAGAAAGAAAGAAGAGACAGAAAAAAGAAAAAGGAAGAAAACAAGATGGATAGATAGAAAGATAGATAAACTGCGTCAGACTTTAACAGGATTTTCTTTCACTTTTTCTTAACAAAACTTAAACCTTCAGAGTCATCTGAACCGAATCAGAAAAGAAACTTTTTAAATCTTCAGATAAACTTCAGGTTTGTGTTTTTTCAGAAACAGTCAGAAAAACAAAAACGCGACTGCAGAAATAATTCACATGAACACACAGCAGGTTTTTCTCCCATTCAACCGGTTTTATTACAGTTTTTATAGATTCTATTTTATTTCTGTTTAAAATGTGTCTTTTATGTTGTTTTGTCTTTTTTTTATGGATATTTTCATGATAATGACGCGTGATCCTGACACAGCAGGTTTTTCAGCGACACGTGTGAAACGTTACATCATACAGACACGTACTGTACACAGTCCACATGATCACACTGGTCTGGAGACACGTCTGTGGGACGGACATCGGTCAGAAGGATAATTTAACGGGACAAACTTCTTTTTTCCAACACGAGACAATAAAAAGACGCTGACCGTAAAACCTGCTGTCAGAGACAAATTTATGTCTTTAAGTTTCTCTGCAGCAACTTTAATTATCTTCACGTTCAAACCTTCTGTGGAAATGTGAGCAGTATGTTCAGTATGTGCTGCAGTGATGCTCAACTTAACAAGGGGCCAAATCTGGTCCCTGATAGGGCCCCTGGTGGCCCCCAAACATTTTATAATGTACCATAAAAATAAAGTGATGGACTCTGTGAATAGTTTTTGTCCTTTTAGTCTCCATAAGGTGTCAGAGACATAAAACAGCATCAAAATAGAGCTCGTTGATCAAAAAAAGAGCCAGAGGAGGATCCCCCACACCCCCGACAGAGGACACAGCTGAGACACTCATGTCCTAAAATCACAGAAATGTCCAAAAATCAGAGAAATGTCTTAAAATGCTAAAAATGACCTAAAATCCTAAAAATATCCTGAAATCCTAGAAATGTCTTGAAGTCTGAGATATGTCATAAAATCCTAAATGACCTAAAATTTTAGAAATGTCCTCATGTCTGAGAAATGTCATAAAATCCTCGTTAAGTCCTGAAATCCTGAAAAACATACTTACATATCTGAAATGTTTAAAAATACTAGAAAAATCCTGAAATCCTAGTAACTTTCTAAAATCCTACAAATGTCCTAAAGTCTCCGAAAAGTCCTAAAATCTGGAAAAGGTCCTGAGATCCTATGAGCCCCTGAGCAGAGCAGAGGGTGTCCCTGCTGTATATGCCCTGTGTTTTATACATTCAGTGGGCGCCGTGTGCACGGCGTGCGACTCACCGTTGTCGATGAGGTACTTGAGGATGTCTTTGCTGCCGGCCTCCACGGCGTGATGCAGCAGCGTGCAGCCGGCCGCGTCCTGCAGCAGAATGTCCGCCCCCTGCTGGTGGAGCTCCGTCAGCTGCACAACAACAACAACAAATACATCAACAACAATTAAAACTACAACAGCAACAAATACATCAACAACAATTAAAACTACAACAACAACAAATACATCAACAACAATTAAAACTACAACAGCAACAAATACATCAACAACAATTAAAACAACAACAACAAATACATCAACAACAATAACAAATACAATAACAAATACATCAACAACAACAAATACATCAACAACAATTAAAACAACAACAACAAATACATCAACAACAATAACAATAACAACAACAAATACATCAACAATTAAAACAACAAAAAATTCCTCAACAACAATTAAAACAATAACAATTATAACAACAACAACAAATACATCAACAACTAAAACAACATAAACAACAACAAATACATCAACAACAACTAAAACAACATAAACAACAACAAATACATCAACAACAATTAAAACAACAACAATAATTACATCAACAATTACAACAACAACCGCATCAACAACAAAGACATCAACAACAATTAAAACAACAACAACAGAGTGAGTCGCTGCACTCATCACGTTCAGCTAAATAACATCAGAATTAGAGTTAAACACTCAGACAGAAATGAAGTCAGCATGCAGGGAAATTAACCCTTTTTAAGCTGAGCAAAGTGGTTTGATCTCTTTCAAAAACATGGAGGAGGTGCAGAGTGGAGGAGGAGCAGAGTGGAGGAGGAGCAGAGTGGAGGAGGAGCAGAGTGGAGGAGGTTCAGAGTGTAGAAGAAGCAGGGTGGAGGAGGTGTAGAGTGTGGAGGAGGAGCAGAGTGGAGGAGGAGAAGCAGGGTGGAGGAGGTGCAGAGTGTGGAGGAGGTGCAGACTCACTCTGTTCAGGTCTTCAGTCTTGATGCAGCGGATCAACTCTGCATCTGAAAAACAGACAAAAACACGAAGCTGAGAGTCGCAGCTCGGACACAAAGTGAAAAAGTCAGATCAGGAAAACGAGGAGAAAAAATGAGAAAAAGCAAAAATCAGGAGTTTAACCCTTTGAACTGTAACAGAAACGGTCGTGCGGTGGCTACGCTGGTATTTGTCTTTACTGTGACGTCGTTTGGAGGGACGAAAGGCAGATTTATTAGTCTTATTTTTAAAAATCATAGTTTACAAAATTAGTATTCTGGAGTATCTTCAAATATGTCATATCCCTAAAATCTTTACAATCTGAACTAAAAGGTTATAACTAAAAAACTGATTTAAGTACTGAAACTGTATCATTTAAGACATAATACAGAAATCTGGCATGTTTTTTTAAAGCAGATTATTACCAAATAAAAAACAAACTAACATATTGATCCAAAAGATTTTTAAATGTAGAAACATGAACTAAATTTTTCTTAACCCTTTGAGACCTAAATTCACGGCTAATTAGTGAAAAGTACAAACAATTATCTGAAAATTGCTTAAAAATTCATATAATTTTGTGACATAATTATGAATATGAAATTGTGATAATTCTAGTTTTTGTCTTGATTTTGTCTCGTTTTTCTGACATAATCATCTCCTGACTCCTCAGTGATTGGTTTAACTTTCTGGCCTCATGTTTGGGATTCTGACACACTGCATCTTATTAAACGTATTAATTTTAAAAGTATTAGAGCACAAATGTATCACATGACGAGAGCTGACGAACATCATGAGAAACTTTTACCTTTTTCGGGGTCGTGTGAGGTAGCACTGGAGGGACTGTCAGAGAGAGAAACACAGTAAAGTAAAAATCAGTAAAATGTTAAAACATGACGGGGATCGTTATTAATGTGAATGAAAAAGGAATATTTTTTTAATTTTGATTACATGCCTCATGAGTTACAGATTATTTCAAAGTATTTTTTCAATCAATAACTGAAAGAGGAGCAGGCAGCCTAAATCCACCAAAGTGAAACCCTGAATAAAAGCAACACCAAAGAAACAAATTCAACAAATTCATAAAAAAATATTAGTTTTACATTATAATTTGTAACCATTTCATCTTTTTTTAAACTCAACAGAGAAAAATATAATTTCAATCTGCACTGAGTCTATTCCATAATCTGACTCCCCAAAACTGAGATACAGTATTACACTATATTCTAGATTTTACAAAAATTGTTTCAAAAATGAACAGCCCTCATGAATTATAATTTCCTTCTCTCAATTAAAAAAGAAGAATACGACCAAAAGGATTTTGTTTACAACTCGAAAAAGTGTTTCCAAAGTTTTTAAATACTCAGGGTCTATAAATGTGAAGGTGCCGGATCATAACAGCCAGATTTATGGGAGATCCTGAGAGCTCTTTTCTGAAGTTTAATTATCGGCTTTAAATGCATATCCCCAAATTCAACACACACACACACACACACACACACACACACACACACACACACACACACACACACACACACACACACACACACACACACACACACACACACACACACACACACACGCGCGGTGATGGAGTCGTACCTAATGATGGGTCTGAAATCAGCGAGCGTCGTGTTGGAGCGATGGACATTAATGATCTTTGCTCCTCTCCTTCACATCACAGAGACAGCGAGGACAAGATGGACAGAGGACACGTTCAGAGGCTGCTGCAGCTCATGGTACCAAAGGAACACTGTATGTCAGTGATACTCAACTCACAGCCCAAGGGCCAAATCTGGCCCCTGATAGGGCCCCTGGTGGCCCCTCAACCATTTTCTAATATACAATAAAAATAAAGTGATTGACACTGTGAATAGTTTTTGTCCTTTTAGTCTCCATAAGGTGTCAGAGACATAAAACAGCATCAACATAGAGCTTGTTGATCAAAAAGAGGCAGAGGAGGATCCCCCACACCCCCGACAGAGGACACAGCTGAGACACTGATGTCCTAAAATCACAGAAATGTCCAAAAATCTGAGAAATATGCCAAATTAAAAGAAAAGAGCTATAATCCAAAAAATGTCTTAAATTCTTAAAACTTCCTAAAATCCCCAAAAATTCATAATATATTAAAAACACCTAACATCCAAGAAATGTGCTAAAATGCACTAAAGTGCCCCAAAATCCTACAAACATCCTAAAATATAAGAAATGTCAAAAAATCTTAGAAATGTCTTGAAATCCTAGCAACTTCCTAAAATGTGAGAAATGTCCTAAAATCCAACAAACGTCCTAAAATGCTAGACACGTCCCAAAATCTGAGAGATGCCTTAAAATCCTAGAAACGTCATAAATTATAAGAAATGTTCTAAAATCCTAGAAACTTCTGTCCTAAAATTGAAGAATCGTCCCCCGGTCATTTGTGAAAGTGGCCCCTGAGCGGAGCAGGTACCATGAAGTTCTTAAAGCCGACAGACAAACTGAATCCTGTGATTCAAAATTCAGTTTGTCGATTCATGGAAAACAAAAATGTACACAAACGTCCATCAAACAGTCAGCTGTCAGCCAGGGCCGGCTCTACCCAATCTGGTGCCCGAGGCGCCCTAACCCTAACCCGCACCTCTGCACCCAATACCGACACATCATGTGCTCACACATAATTTAGGAACATGTCACTGTTTATTTATTTGTAATGTTAATATATATATTTTTTTCTAGACAGAAAACACTAAATGAGGGCGCCAGTGGGCATAGAAAATTATTATTTTATTATTATTTTCCCTCGAGGCCAAGGGGGACTGGCGGCGTGGTGGCGCCCCTCCAGCAGATGGTGCCCTAAGCGACCGCCCATATGGCCTATGCCAAGAGCCGGCCCTGCTGTCAGCTCATGATAATCAGACAGACAGACAGACAGCGTGTATGTACGAATACACGCTGTCTATCTGTCTGTCTGACAGGCAGCATAAATACATACATATAATACATATGATGACGCTGATAACACGATAACAACACAAAATCTCACCGTGTGACAAATACATCGTCAATCTGCGCTGAACTTCACATTTCAGGTACGTTTGTTCTTTATCAGACAATTCTCAGGTATATTTTTTTAATAAAGCAAAAAAACTACGGAAAAACCTACATATACATAATCATCAATTACATTCATTTTTATTACATTAATTACACATTTAAAATTGTGTTCCAGAGTAATTGTAATTTTTAAACAGTTTTTAAAGTCTTGTTTGCCTTTATTTTTTTGTTATTTATATTTTTTTCTTATGTTTTTTGAATCTAATTTCCAGTGCTTTTTACTAATTTCTTGCTAATTTTGGGGTCATTTCTGCTTCCGTTGCTCACTGCCTTTTCACTATGTTTTTCAAAGAAATAAAGCCATTTTTTCTCACATCTCAAAGGGTTAATCTGTCAGTGTTTCATTCAGTGCTGGACCTGTTCGATCGAGCCAGAGACTCGAAATCTTCCATGTGATGGTGAGAGCTGATGAGCGCCATCAGACTTTAAAATGATGTGAAAACCTTCCCGTGTGTGTGTGTGTGTGTGTGTGTGTGTGTTGCTACCTGCAGAGGGCCGTCTTGGAGGAGCTCTGGGACAGAGCATCAGCCACCGAGCTGTCGCTGGAGATCCTCTTCCTCTGGAAGTCTCTTGCCCTGAAACACACACACACACACACACAGCTCAGAGGACAAGGTGGCGGCAGTGGTCATGTGACCCAGAGTGACCCGGGAGGCCGCAGGTTCAGACCAGCAGAGTTTCATGTCTCCTAACAAACAGCAGCTGCTCCGTCTGTGCCCCCTGACAAACAGTGTCCCCCCTGTTAATGTGTGTGAACAGGTGTGGGAGGGGCACAGGTGCACGGGGACAAGGTGAGTAAAAATACTCAAATAGTTATCGAAAGCAGCGTCTCACCTCGGAGTGGTGGAGGAGGCCGGTGAGCAGGGGAAGGCGAACTGTCTCTGCTGGTCCTGGTGCTCCTCAGAGTCCACCAGGTCAGGCATGCCGGGGGACGTGCCCACTGTCTCCTTGGCAACCAGCTCCGGGTCCAGGATGTACAGCTCCTCCTGAGAGATCTCCGTCACGTAGTTCAGGTGCTCCTGGAGAAAATGTCACGCGACCCTTTAATAACCACCTCCTCATCCAGCTCAGTTTTTTTTTTGACGCATTTCGACGCTTTTCACAAACATTCAACCTCTGAAACCTGAGAGAATTAATGTCTTTTTAAATTCTTTTTTTAATCGTTTTTTAAAACTTTTTCTTATCTTTTTTTAAAACGTATTTTGTATATATATATATATATATATATTTATTTATTTATTTATTTTTTACTTTTCTTTCTTTCATTTTCTTAAACTTATTTCCAAGTAATCCTCTTGTAACATTTTACTAATTTCTTTCTCATTTTTGGGCCATTTTTTGTTAAGTTGCTCACGGCCGTCTTTTCCATGTTTTTGAAAGAAATGAAGCCCATTTGCTCAAAGTTCAAAGGGTTAAGTAAGTTCAGAAAAATAAATAGCTTTTTTTTCTGTGTGGACGTGGAGGTTCAGTTCCCACCTGCGCTCGGTCGATCCTGTAGAAGCGATCTGCGGTCGTACCTGAAAGTCAGAGATCAGGGTTCAGGTTTCTCACAGTGAGTCTGAGGCGATCAGCTGAGCGGCGGTTTGGACTTACAGTCGAGGAAACACCACTTCATGGACAGCTTCTGCGACGACGGACACTCGCCCCTCACGGCGTCGCAGTCCTGACGGAGCAGAGAGGAAGAGGAGGAGTTAACTCTGCAGGTCCATGTGATGTTTCAGCCTTTAATTACTATAATTGTTAAGCACTTTTTCCAGGTCATTTCCTTATTTATTTATTTTTTTACTTTCTTTTTTTTTTGCTTAATTTTTTGTTTGGTATTTCATTTATTTGACTAATTTTCAGGCAAATTATCTTTTTAAAGCAAGGCAAAAATGTCGAGTGGAAAAAGAGAAAAGCTAGGAAAAAAACTATATTTAGAATTATCAGAATTACATAATTAAATTTTTGTTAGAAAAAAAAAGATTTAAGCACTTTTTCAGGTAATTTCCTTCAAGTTTTTTCCACGTCATCATGGACGTCATGTCCTCAGAGCTTAAGAGGAAAAGGACCGTCCAGACTGTTACCAGCTCAAAGTTCAGAGCATCTGCGATGGTATGGAGGGGTGTCAGTGCCCACGGCATCATGGGTAACTGCACACCTGTGAAGGCAGCTTGAACCCCAACAAGGTCCATACAGGTTTTGGAGCAACATATGCTGCCATCCAGATGACGTCTTTTTCAGGGACGTCCCTGCTTCTTCCAGCAAGACGGTGAGACACATTCTGCACGAGATCAGCTACAGACCGACCGGCCGGCCGCAGTCCAGACCCGACTCCCAATGAACGTACCTGGTCCAGGTTGTCGTGCAGACGCTCGATGAGCAGGCGGCACGTCTCCAGGTCGCTGTCCCCCGGGACAGTGATCACTCCGAGCGGCGTCGCTGCATGAATGGACGACACGTCAAGGTCAAAGTGACAAAGCTGAACGTTAAAGATTTAATTCAGCAATTTATGATGAAATTTTTCTGCTCGTGTCGATTCAGATTCAATCAATGTGAAAATAAAATGTTTCTTTATCAGGTTTGATCAGAGTCTCACAGTGACCATGTGACCACAGAGAGCGTGAACAAAGAGCCGCTGTCCTCAGGGACGGACGGACGGACTGACTGATTGATCCTGTTATTGACTGATTACAGTTAACCCTTCACTGACTCACAGGCCTCCTTCAGCTGGTCCTTGTCGTAGTGCAGAGCCTCGTACGCCGCCATGCTGATCCGGTTCACTCGGATCTGGAGCTTCTCAGGAACCGGCTGCTGACTGGGTGCACCCGCACGCACGCACGCACGCACGCACGCACGCACGCACGCACGCACGCACGCACACACACACACATACACATACACATACACAAATATATACACACACACACACACACACACACACACACACATATATACACAAATACACACACACACACACACACACACACACACACACACACACACACACACACACACACACACACACACACAGACACACACATCAGGTTTACTGTCAAGAATTATGTGGATTTTTTTCAGTTTTTCCATGTGAAGCACTTTCGGCTGCCTGTAAGTACGAAAGCTGCGATATAAATGAAGTTTGTGGTTCTCACAGGACGGCCAAGCTACAAACATATGATGATATTACAGACCATGATGCATTGCTGCATTTAAAACTAACCAACAGGAGTTAACATGACACAGAAATGTCCTCAATCCGAGAAATGGCCTCAAGTCTTTGAAATGTCCTTAAATTCTAAAAATGTCCTCAGATCAAAGAAATTTCTTTAAATCATTGAGATGTCCTAAAATCCTAGAAATGTTCCAAAATCCTGGAAATCACCTAAAATCCTAAAAATGTTCTAAAATCTAAGATCCACCCTAAAATCATAGAAATGTCCCAAAATCCTGGAAACGTCCTAAAATCCTAAAAATGTTCTAAAATCCAAGATCCACCCTAAAATCCTAGAACTGTTCCAAAATCAAAGAAATGTCCCTAAGTCCTAGAAATGTTCTAAATTTCTAAAAATGTCCTCAAATCCAAGAACTTTCTGAAAATCCTAGAAACATCCTAAAATCCTAGACACAAAAATATAATGATCTCATTAACCATGATGCATTGCTGCAGACTGAACTACCAGGCAGGATATAAAGGAGTTAAAACGGCACATTACAGTCCGGCTTGAATGAAGGACTTTTACTGGTAGTGGAGTATTCTGACAGTGTGGTAGTGGTACTTGTACCGCAGTGGAGGATCTGCAGGTGTGTGTTGCAGAGTGTGTGTGACAGGTGTGTGAGACAGGTGTGTGTTTACTCGTTGAGGTGGGGCATGGAGATCCTCCTCTTGGCCTTCTGCACCATGTTGGCCTGGTTCCTCAGGTTGATGTGGATGATGGACGGGGCCAGTTTGCAGGGCTCCCCGTCCACCTGCATGGGGATGGACTTATAAGTGGTGAGCGTCACTTCTTTACACTGATGGAGCCGCTCGCCGTGACCGCCCACCTGCAGCGTGGCCTGGACACACACAACCACAGGACACCGTCAGCTGGAGCCGCTGTTAGGAGCCATCTAACTAAAGTCCTAGAAATGTCCTAAAAATCTAGAAATGTTCTAAAATCAAAGAAATGTCCAAAAATACAAGAAACGTCCTAAAATCCTGGGAATGTCCTAAAACTGAAGAAACTTCCAAAAATACAAGAACCGTCCTAAAATACTAGAAATGTCCTAAAATCCTGGAGATGTTCAAAAATATGAACAATGTCCTGAAATCCTAAAAGGGTTCTTAAATCCTGGAAAAAACCCTGTATGGGGCTGCTTTGAGTGGCCCCTGTCCCCCAGTCATTTTGCAAAAGTGTCCCCCAAACAGGGCAGGTTTGGTGTCCTTGGTATTATATTTGATTCTATATTAAAATTATGTGTTTAGCATTATGATATTTATAGGATAGATTCAATTAAATCAATTTAACTTAAATTAACTGATGTGGTCTGATGTGGTCTGATGAGGTCTGATGAGGTCTGATTTGGTCTGAATTGGTGTGATAAGGTCTGAAGTGATCTGTTGTGGTCTGATGAAGTCTGATGTGGTCTGAATTGGTGTGATAAGGTTTGAAGTGGTCTGTTATGGTCTCAAGTGGTCTGGTTGGTGCGGTTCAGAGCTCACCAGAGACGTCAGGGTGAATCCGATGACCTCGATGCAGCCGTCGTCATGACGCTGCGGCTCAAAGTCCTGATGTTCACCGGGGTGACCCCACGGCACGGTGCCGGCACAGTACCTGCAGCAGGCACGCACGCACACGCACACACACGCACACACACACACACACACACACACACACACACACACACACACACACACACACACACACACACACACGTTAACACTGTCACTAAAACGGCTCGGAGCTCTAAAGAGTCAGATTCTGAGCTCGGCGTACCGCGGGATGTTGAGGAAGAGCAGACACTGCAGCTTCAGGTCCTGGACTTTGGCTGTCAGGTCTGTACCGTCACACTGAGGAGGGAAACACACACACACACACACACACACACACACACACACACACACACACACACACACACACACTCAGGGTCACACATACATGTACACAAACATGTACACACACAGTCAGTGTATCCTGCACCTAACTAAGTCCCTAATGTCTTAAAATAATAAAAACATCCAAAAATTCTGGAAATGTCCTAAAATGCTCAAAAAGTCCAAGAACTGTCAGAGAAATTATCTGAAATCCTAAAAACGTCCAAAAATTCTGGAAATGTCTTAAAATCCTAGAAACATCCTAAAGTCCTCTTCTCACTGGTGAGAGAAACACACAGACTCAGGGTTGCACATACATGTACACACTCAGTACACGCTCAGTACACCCTCAGTACACGCTCAGTACACCCTCAGTACACCCTCAGTACACGCTCAGTACACGCTCAGTACACCCTCAGTACACCCTCAGTACACGCTCAGTACACGCTCAGTACACACTCAGTGTATCCTGCAGCAGTAAATGTGTGTGCTGAGGCTGCAGAATACTCTGATAATATTTATCTACTCAGAGTCTGTAAATATTGTCTGATGTAACTTTAAGGTTCATGTCTGCTGACTGTTTGTCCCGAACAGAAACGAGCTCAGAAATCACTCTGATGAAAGAAAGAAAATCTGCTTAATGCCGAACAGCAACCTGATTTCACAAAATATATTAACGTTCAGAACAGAAGAAAAATAAAAGAATGTCAGTAGTTCTGATTCTATCATGTATTGGTTTTTCTATCTGGACGACATCTTTTATTTTCTTTGGACAGAAGTCTGTTTGTTTAACAGCCAAATTTAATCCGCTGCTGAAAATAGTCCCCATATAAAGCACTATTTCCTCCAGTATTTTGTATGTAAACTACAGTGAGCAGCTGCTTTAAGAATTGCCCCACCTTTCTTTAAATATTAAACAAAATATTCTCAAGTTCTTTTTAAAATTTGATGGTTTTTTACTTTGAAACATGAACAAATGGACTTGAAAATAAGGCAACTCAAAGAAAAATTATCCAAAACAGTAAAGAGAAAATCAGCAAAAAGATCTTAAAAAAAACCCAAAAAACAGGAAATGACCTGAGAAACATCACTAAAATAAAAATAATGAATAGAAATAATAATAAGAAAATAATAACAATATATCAATATATTTTTTTGGAACCTAATTTCAATTACATATTTACAATAATTATAAATATAATTTTCTGGACAACCTCACCTTTTTTGTTTTTTAAGATAATTTTAGGGAAAGTTTGTCAACTTTTAATAATTTCTTGCAATGTGCAGGACATTTCATACCAAGTTACTGATTGACCTTATTGAAATAAATCACGTTAGTTTTCTCAGGTTTCAAAGGTTTAAATATTTGAGAAATGTCAACATTTTAGTGACGCGTCTTCCTCGGAGCGTCTCCGTCTCCGTCTCTACTCACCACCACTCTGATGTGCTTGGCGAGGTCTTTGGAGCTGCCGCTCAGGAAGTCTGAGAACGCCGTCTGAAACACACACACATAAATAAAGCAGCGTCAGAGACGAGTGAAAGAGTTAACGCAGTGACGAGAGAAGAGCGCAGAGGAAACTCACTCCGGCGTAGAACATCTTGTTCCTGAAGCGGCTGTTAAACTTCTCGGGGTTTGCCTCTGAAAAAAAACAAAAAACAGACAAATGTTCAACCTGTTTCTGATTTTACATCAAACAAGAAAAATGGACATTTACAGGATTTTAGCCAATTTCTTGGATTTTACAATGTTTCCGAGACTTAAGGACATTTCTCTTTTAGGATGATTTTAGGATTTCAGCAAATTTCTTGGATTTTAGGACTTTTCTCAGACTTTAGAACGATACTAAGATCTTTTCCAGTATTTTAGGACATTTCTGTGATTTTAGGACATCAGTGTCTCAGCTGTGTCCTCTGTCGGGGGTGTGGGGGATCCTCCTCCTCTTTTTTTGATCAACAAGCTCTATTTTGATGCTGTTTTATGTCTCTGACACCTTATGGAGACTAAAAGGACAAAAACTATCCACAGAGTCCATCACTTTATTTTTACTGTACATCAGAAAATGGTTGGGGGCCACAAGGGGCCCTATCAGGGGCCAGATTTGGCCCGCAGGCTGTAAGTTGAGCATCACTGCTTTATCTGAATAAAACAAAGAGAGTAGAGGACAAACTGCAGCTGGTTTACTTTTCCATCCATCATTTAGATTCTCCGTTTCATGCGAGAAGATTTGAATTTAATCAGTAATGTCTTTTATTGATCTCTGTTGGATAATCAGGTCAGTGAGCAGCGAGAAAAGGATGCCGATAAGAACAGAACAAACGGGACGAGCACTGAAGAGAACAGGAACGCAGTGAGGATACTGCAGGTAACATTCACTGATATGCTCTTTTTTCCTTTAAATTTTTGGGGATTTTTTAAGAAAAATTGCAGATTTTCTTTTTTTTCCTTAATTTTTTAGGGGTGTTTAGGTGAGTTTTTTTCCTTCCTTTAAACATACTTGATGATTTTTTTTGACAATTTTGGATTTTTTTTTTCTTTAATAATTTTTTGTAATTTCTTTTCTTTATATTTGAAAACTTTTTGGGTTTTTTTTTCTTTTACAGTTTTTTGGGTGATTTTAAAAGAAAACATGACTTCCAACCCCGCGGGCGCACCAAAATGACTCCGTTTATGACAGCCAGAAACTGTAGAAACAGAAACTATCGCTCAGCTTCGACGCGGCTGAGCGCGCTGACCTCTGGATTCGTGGAAGCCCAGCGTCACGTGAGCGTCGAAGCCCAGACTGAAGTAGTTGTTGAAGACGTCGATTGGAAGCTGAGAAACAGCAGAAATCATCAGCGTTAATAAAAGACGTCTGTTCGACTGAAATGCGGTGTCTCGTGTGGACGCTCTGACGGACCTTGTCTGTCTGATGTTCGTCCATGTCCTCCGGCCGCGCCTCCGGGTTCGCCTCCACGTTCAGGTTCCAGCGGTCCAGCTGGACGATGTTTCCGTCCTCCACGTGAGACAGGATCTTTGTGATTGGCTCGTCTGTGTAACCCTGAGAGAGACAGAGACAGAGACAGAGACAGAGAGACAGAAACAGAGAGACAGGGAGAGAGACAGAGAGAGACAGAGACAGAGAGAGACAGAGACAGAGAGACAGGGAGAGAGACAGAGAGAGACAGAGACAGAGAGAGACAGAGACAGAGACAGAGACAGACAGAGACAGAGAGACAGAAACAGAGAGACAGAAACAGAGAGACAGGGAGAGAGACAGAGAGAGACAGAGAGAGAGACAGAGACAGAGACAGAGAGACAGAAACAGAGACAGAGACAGAGACAGAGAGAGAGACAGAGAGAGACAGAGACAGAGACAGAGACAGAGAGAGAGAGAGAGAGAGAGACAGAGACAGAGAGAGAGAGAGAGAGAGACAGAGACAGAGACAGAGAGAGAGACAGAGAGAGAGACAGAGACAGAGACAGAGAGACAGAAACAGAGACAGAGACAGAGACAGAGAGAGACAGAGAGAGACAGAGACAGAGACAGAGACAGAGAGAGACAGAGACAGAGACAGAGACAGAGACAGAGACAGAGACAGAGACAGAGACAGAGAGAGAGAGAGAGAGAGACAGAGACAGAGACAGAGACAGAGAGAGACAGAGACAGAGACAGAGACAGAGAGACAGAGAGACAGAGGGAGATAACATCTGTCCACTAAAGCAGCAGCAGCAGTGACATCAGGCATTTTAGGCCACAAAAAAGTCTGTGAAATCGTGGAGGGACACTTTAGCTCCAGCAGGACTCACCCCTCCCCAGTTGAGGGTCCTGGCCAGGTCGTTGCCGGTCCCCAGAGGGAGGATCCCCACAGGGGGCTGAGGACGGAGCTTCAACTGGTCCAACACCGACAAGATCCAACCCACCTGAACACACACACACACACACACACACACACACACACACACACACACACACAGAGAAATGTACACAATTGTTTTTATAACTGTTAGAGAGAGAAAAAAATATATTTAAAAAATTGATATTTAAAATTATATTTAAAATATATATATATATAGAAATATGAGACGTAGTCGATAGAATATCATGTCTCCAGCGTGGTCATGTCCAACAGCCCACTCCAGGGTGCAGACATGTCCGACAGCCCGCTGCAGCGTGGACATGTCTGACGTGGACAATTTGTGGTGACTGACGCTGGACTCACCGTCCCGTCCCCCCCACAGGCCAGGATCCTCAGGTTGGGCACTTTGGCGTACAGCTCCAGCCTGCAGGAGACACAGAGCAGAGCGTCAACACCACGTGTCCTCACTGACCCCTCCTCACTACACCAACAGAGAGAAGTGAAATGGGATGCGGCCCGGGGTCAGCGTGGCTGGTCTCACCCCTCTCTGGGTCCTCCCTTCGTCAGGTCAAACACCTGTCGAGGGTTCAGGTACCACATGAAGGACTGGACGATCTTCGCCCCCTGAAAGTAAAAAACAGAGACAGGAGCAAACTGGTGACTCTCAGTCTGGACTTTATTCGACTTTTTATGTTGTTATTCTTTATTTTGCTCCAAAGCTACAAGTCTGCAGGGAGCAATACTCAACTGACGGCCCGTGGGCCAAATCTGGCCCCTGTTAGGGTCCCTGGTGGCCCCCCAACCATTTTCTAATGTATAATAAAAATAAAGTGTATAGTTTTTGTCCTTTTAGTCTCCATAAGGTGTCAGAGACATAAAACAGCATCAAAATAGAGCTTATTGATCAAAAAAAGAGCCAGAGAAGGATCCCCCACACCCCCGACAGAGGACACAGCTGAGACACTGATGTCCTAAAAATCCTAGAAATGTCCTAAAATCCTTAAAAATCGCCTAAAATCGTGTGTAGAGCTGCTGCAATTGGCCCCTGGCCTGCTGTCATTTAGGAAAAAGTGGCCCCCAAAGAGATTCAGCTGAGTATCTCCGCTGCAGGGAGTGAAGTGGGGCCCCTGGGAGGCGGGGCCCTGACTCTACCTGGTTTCCTCCGCTCTTTGGGTTCACAAACACCAGCAGCGGCTTCATGAGCTGAGAGGGCAGAGGCTTCACCAGGAAGGGCTTCCAGCGGCCGTCCTGCAGCTGAGAGACGGCGCAGATTAAAAAAGACAAACACACGTTTACAACCTCACCACAAACTCATTCACCTTAATGCAGAAGAGACTGATTACATCACAGACTCCCCAAAAACTCATTAAACTCTGGAAAAGTATCTCTGCCGATCAAAAAAAAAAAAAAAAAACCCGGATTACTTAAAGCAGAAAAGGCTATTTTTCAAAAATGAAGCAAATTGGTTGGATTTTTCTGCAAAAACATGTGCATTAGGCAACAAGCAATTTAATAAGACACGACCCAAAAATGGGCAACAAATTTGTAAAAAATGTACAAGAAATTACCTTAAAATATAAAAGGAAAAAAAGAAGATAAAAACAAACAAGAAATGACCCAAAAAAAGCGCTCAACATTGGGAAAAAAAGAAAATCCCTGCAAAATAATTTTAAATATATAATTCTGAATATGTTTTTCTAAACATGTTTACTTAGTTTTCCCCATTTAAAAAATAAAAATAAAAAATAAAAAAATATTTTTGTTGTCACCGTTTACTAATTTCTTTCAATTTGTGGCAGTTTCTGACCAACCAGTTTGATCAGGTTTCAAAGGGTTAAACAGCTTGTAAAAGACGCCTGAACGCAACACGTAAAAAGTGATGTCATCCAGGTTTCAATGGGTTAACTTTAGACAAGATTTGATTTGGGTTTGTAAATTGATAAAACAAAGCAGTTTTGTCTCTTCCTCACCTCTGATCCCTTCTTGCTCGACTTGTTGCATTTCAGCGACGTCCTCTTCTTCTTTTTACTCGACTTTAAAGACGACTGCAAAGAGGACGACAAACACAACCACATCAGAGGCTCTTTCTGTGTGTGTGTGTGTGTGTGTGTGTGTGTACTGTTGATACCGCACTGTGGGGACCATTGTAACCTACTGACACTGCGGGGACAGACCTCCCAAAAAGCAGAAACCCCCAACTGTGAAGACATTTTGGCTCTGGTTGAAGGTTGAGGCTTGGTATAATGTCGGACTTTAGTTTAGGGGTTGTGGTTAAACATGTTGTCGTGATAGTTGGTGGAGGTCCCCACAAGTACATACAGACAAATGTGTGTGTGTACCTGAGTCCTGCGGACCCTGATGATCCAGGTGGGCGGGACGATGACGGCAGCGTGAGCGCCCAGGGAGCAGCACTCTTCGATCTGCTGCAGCATGAAGCACGTCACCTTATTGTGATACTGAAACACAAACAGGAAGTCCTTTTATTGTGAAACCGAAACACAGACAGGAAGTACTTTTATTGTGAAACCAAAACACAGACAGGACATCTTGTATTGTGAAACTGAAACACAGACAGGAAGTCATTTTATTGTGAAACCAAAACATAGACAGGACATCTTTTATTGTGAAACTGAAACACAGACAGGAAGTTCAATTTAAGTTAACCCTTGAACCTCAGAACGACATCACTTCTCTTGTGCTGCGCTGAGACACTTTTCACAAGTATTTTAACCTTTGAATTGTGAGCATTTCTTTCAAAAACCTGGGCTTGGTAAACTTCATAGGGAATACTCAAAAAAAAATGTCAGAAATTAGTAGATTTAGTAAAAATTATTTTTTTTAAAAAAAGCTATGGAAAAGTCTCCAGGAAAAGGAAATCAAAAGCTAGGAAAAAATAAATTAAATTACATATTTCACAATTACATATTTCAAAATTATGTTACATTGTAAATTTTAGGCACTTGTTTGACTTTTTTTTCTTTTTTTTTACTAACTTTTTAGATACATTTCTTGCAGTTTTCTTGTTAATTTTTTGATTATTTCTTGTTTTGTTGCTTATTACCTTTTTCCTTTTTTTGAAAGAAATCAAACCAGTTTGCTGGGTTTCAAAGGGGTTAATGTGCAAGCTGATTGAGTTTTGGTCTAAAAATCCTAGAAATATCATAAAATTCCTAATATCCCAGAAATGTGCTCAAATCCTAAAAATACCCTAAAATTCTAGAAATGTCCTAAAGTCCCAGAAATGTCTTAAAATCGTCCAAAAGTCCTAAAAAAAATTCTAAATTTCTAGAAACATCCTCAAATCCAAGAAATGAGTGATGATATTATACATCACTATATATACATATATATATATATATATATATATATATATATATATATATATATATATCGTTATTATTATTCTATCATTATTATTATTTTATATTATACATAACATTGGTCATCAGACATAAAAATGTCAAGTGCTAATGTCATGATGCTGATACTATTATTAATATTAATATTATGGATATTATTACTACTATTATTACTATTATTACTACTATTATTAATACTATTACTACTGTGTGCGATGCCTTCAAACTGATGTTATTACCATTATTAGTATTATATGTACACCTCTACATATTCCCCTTATTCTGCTGTCATCATTACCATGCTCATGTGTATCCTTACCATCATCAGATTGCACCTTACCACTGCATTTGCACTACCTCAGTACTCTTTTGCACTACCTCAGCATTCTATTTATTCTATTTTTATATATTTATGTTTATTTCTATCTTCTATTATTCTTCTTATTTTTCTATGTATGTCTCTGTATGTCTTACGTGCCAAGCTGCTGTGACAACTAAATTTCCCTCCGGGGATCAATAAAGTCGTCTAAGTCTAAGTCTAAGTCTAAAAATCCTAGAAACATCCAAAAATCCTACAAATGTCCTAAAGTCCTAAAGTGGCTCCAGGCAGAGCAGGTTGACTGTTTTTGCCCTCCTGGCTCTTTAACAGCATCTCTGTGTAAAAAAGGTTACAGATGTAACGTCTGTTTCTGGTTTAATCAACAGAAAGACTCTAGTTGCATTTTATTTGACTTTCGGGCATTTTGCAGCTCAGAGGGCGGCGGCTGTCGATGTAAACTAAACAGCACAAATATAAACAACACGAAAACTGATGATTTTTCTGACTGGGAGCTTAAAATGTCAAACATTTTAACACCTGGAACTTGCTGTTGTTCCTCTACCGGCTGAACTTACCGCCTGTTTGCACCACGAGCAGCTGATGGCAACAATCTCTTTACTGTGAAATGAAAACTTCTGCTGAAACCCCTGAAGGTGAGAAAAGAAGAGACTTGTTGGCTCTCAGGATCTGAATCATTTTTCAGGAAAAACGTTGTGAGCAAGTGATGAAGGCCGACCTTCCCGCACTGTCGACATTTCCCCGTCTGACGCCTCCTGTGGACCCAGTGATGTCGCACCACGTTTGACTGAAACGCACAACAGAGAGTTAACCAGACGGGCTCAGATCATGCTCTGAAAGTAAACTTTTACTGTTGAATCTGATCTGATCATCTCCTGGGTTTAAGAAGTTATTAAAGCAGGGATACTCAACTTGCAACCCCCAGGGCCAAATCTGGCCCCTGACAGGGTGCTGGAAGGCCCCCAAACCATTTTCTAGTTCATAATAAAAATAGTGATTCAAACTGAAAATGTGTTTTTGTCCTTTTAGTATACATTTTAGTAGTATACAGACTAAAATCCTAAAAACGACCTAACATCCTAGAAACGTCCTAAAATCTGAGAAACAACTTAAATTCATGGAAACTCCTAATATCCGAAAAACATCTTAAAAATCCTAGAAACATGCGAAAATCCTAGAAATATGTTAAAATCTTAAAATGTGCTAAAATCCTAGAAAAGATCCTAAAATGTCCTAAAAATCCTAGAAATGTCTTAACATCCTAAAGTCCAAGAAACATCCTCGATTCCTAACAAAACACGCTTAAATCCTACTAATGACATAAAATCCCAGAACTTTCCTTAAATCTTAAAAACGTCTTAAATTCTTAGAAATGTGCAAAAATCCTGGATATTTGTTAAAATCCTTAAAACTGCTAAAATCCTAGAAACATCCTAAAATGTTAAAAATGTTCAAAAATCCTAGAAATGTCTTAACATCCTAAAGTCCTAGAAACATCCCCAATTCCTAAAACAAAAACGCTTAAATCCCACAAATGACATAAAATCCCAGTATTGTCCTAAAATCCTACAAACATCTTTTAGTCCTAGAATGTCCTAAAATCAAAGAAATTTCCTAAAATCCTAGAAGTGTCCTAAAATTCCAAAAAATGTCCTAAAATCCTAGAAACATGTATGGGGCTGCTGCTGTGGCCCCTGGCCTCCTGTCATTTAGTAAAAATGGCCCCTGAGGGCAGCAGGTTGAGTATCTCTGCTTTAAAGAGTCGACTGAAACAGTAAATCGTGTGAATGACAGAAGACCGACCTCTCGAACGGCTCGAGATCCCGGCTCTCTAAACGACGGCTTGCACCTGAAATTAATCTGCAGACAGATGAGAGACAGTGAGGAGAAATCAAAAATATACAAAAGTAACATCTGTGAGAGTGAAGCTGTGGAGCAGATTTACCTTCTCCAGCTGCTCCATGCACATGGTGTGGACCGAAATCTTACAGCCGGCACATTTCTTCCTCGCCACAGACTTTTGCTGCAGAAACAGAGTGAATAAGAAATAAGAAACTGGGGAAAAAATATGGTGAGGTCCTCAGTGATTTGTCACCAGCAGCTGCCGCCGTCACTTTAACTCTGCATTTTAACAGAAAGCACAATAAATGTGTTACAAAATATAAATAAGACAAATAAAGTGACATGGCTTGGTTCAAAGAATGAAAATAATTAAGCAAGGAATAGCTGTGATACATCAGCGTAGGTTACAAAAATACAATAAAATACAGAGCTTTAATCATGAGGCGATGTGGTTCCTTGATAAATAAAAATAAAAAAGTTATTGTAAATTCACAACTTAAATAGACAATTTCTACATTTTTTTCATGCAAAAAGTTTTAATAATTTGTAAAAATTCAATACAATGCACTCGCTCGATAACTTGTTGAAGGAGGGTGCTGAATCTATCTTTTAATAATTTCACTGATTATTGTATTCATTCAACTGTTTTTTTTGGTCACAAATTTGTGCTTCAATAATCTTGAAAAATATCTTTTTTTTTCCAATGTCAGTTTTTTTTTTGTAAATTTACATTAATCTTAAGAATTTCTGTTTTTTTCTTGCAAATTTTCAATATCAATCACAAATACGTTTTTTTATTTTAGTGAATTTACAAATTTATTTTCAAAGAACATCCAAGTTTTTGCTTCATGTTAAGTTTTCTTTTTCTCTTAAATCTCAGAAATTGAGAATATCTGAGTTTTCTTTCTAATAAAGAGTCTACCTTGTAGTTTGTGACTCACCAGGGTTTTCGCGATGCAGTACTGCTCTCCGACGTAACAGAAGTCTCCAGAGCCGCTGGTCTCAAACCAGATGTGATCCCCAAACTGGGCGTTCTCCTGAAACAGGACGCCGAGACCGTCAGCATCGAAACATTTCTGCAACAAAAACCTGACACGTTTTCAAAGAAATCTTCTGTAACTGTCTGAACAGCTTATCAATAACTCCATTAGTGATGATACTGATTTATGTTGCTGTTATCATCAGTTCAGCACTGCAGCCTCGCAGATGAGCTGCTTTTTCATTTCCTTCATTTTATTCAGCCCTAATTATTTGGCCTGATTTAAAAAAAAAAAAAAAAAATGGGACAAGGGCAATGAGCGAGAAAATGACCACAACATTTGCAAGACATTGGTAAAAAAATACAAGAAAAGTACCTGAAAATGAGTTTTGAAAAAGACGGAAAATTAACAAAAAAGGATATATATACACACACACACACATATATATATATATATATATATATACATATATATATATATATACATATACACATATTCTTTCAATTGTTTTACTTATTTTCCAATAATTTACTTGTAACTTTTGTGGAAATTTTCACATAATTTTTGGGCCATGTCATGTTAATTTGATGTTGTCTTATCCGCATGTTTTTGAAAGAGCATTCATAATTACACAAATTCAAAATTATACATAACACAATACCCAGAATTAATACATTTCTTTGCTTTTTTAGGTCTTTTTCATGTTTATTTCTGTTTTCTTACGCATTTATCTTTTTTTCAGGTAATTCTTTTTTTTATAACTTCTGTACTAATTTTTTGCTAATTTTTGGGCCATGTCTTGTTAAGTCGACGTTGCCTCGTCCTAATGTTTTTGAAAGAAACCGGTGCGCTCAGGTTTCAGAGGGTTAAAACCTTCAGTGTGGCAGGGACTGAAACCAGACGTGATTGTCGTTAAGAGACACAGATCAATCTTGATGCTGATTGGCCGGTTCAGGCTGTGTTTGCTGACTCACACTCCAGTCGACGGTGCTGTTGGGCTCCTGCAGAGGGTCGCTCTGTCCGGACGCCGACATGTTGGGCTGAGCCACCGCGTGCTGCACGCCCGACTTGGCGATGGCTTTCCTGAAAACACAAGAGGACAAAAGATCTGTGAAGAAAACAGACCTCAGATCAGATATGAGCTGTGTTTTTGGTCATGTTAATGTTTTTGTTTTACAGTCACACCTGTAAATAGAATAGAATAGAATAGAATAAAATAGAACAGAACACCTTTATTGTCACTGAACAGCTGCACGACTTATTAAATTTAAGTGCGGCTCCTCTCAGTGGTACGAAGGGAATAAATGAATAAAAAAAAGAAAAACAACGCAGCATCTCATACATATTATCTAAACTCATAAGAGCAGTAAATCAGTTTATTCTGCGAGACATTTGTGTGTAATATGTGGTCCTTCAAAATAAAAGCACCGTGTCGCGGTAATGTTATTTCTTCTGTCAAAACACAAAACATCTAAATGGATAGATTTATTTTTTTTAAAAAATGTGGCAAACACCACAATGACTTTTAATATACCTTTTATGACATAGTATAATTTAATTTAATGACATTTTTCACAATTTTTATTAATTTTTATAACGTACTGTACTGTGATTGTTTTAATATTTTTCCATGACATACTATACAATGACTTTTTTATTTACATTTTTCATCTGACTGTTTTCATTTATTTTTTTATTAATTTTTTTTAATTAAATTAAAAATAAATAATAAACCCATTTGAATGGCGTACTATGCAATGACATTTTAATTATTTTGGTCAAACTATAATGAAGACTTTAAAAATGAAAATCCACCTCTGAATGGACAGAGCTGTGAAAAGCCGTCTGAGGTGATGAAGAATAAAAGGAAAGGCCTCTTGGATTTTACGTCATTTTGTGTTTTCGTTTTGTTTTTTTTCTCAAAATTTAACTGTTTAGTTTCTGGTTTCTTTTTGATTTCTTTAGACGACAGATTTCACAGATTCGGGGCTTCTGAGAAAACTTTCGGTCGTCGCCGTGTTGGCGGTCGGGACTACATACAGCAGGAAGCCGCTCCAGCTCTCCAGGTGGGAGTCGTAGCCGCGGGCCCCCAGCGGGCTGAGAGCCCCGGGGCCCCTGTAGAGGGCCGGGTGGTGGAGGTAGTAGACTGAGCTCCTGCGGCTGGGCAGAGGGGGGCCCCTCCCGGGCCAGGGGCTCCCGACCTTGGAGACGGTGGAGATCCTCCTCCTCTTCCTCTGGCCGGAGGTGCGGCGGCCGGGCGGAGCGGCGTCTCCTGCAAACACCTGCGAGGAGTTCCTGCGCAGGCAGCGGGGGGCCCTGATGAGGGGCCGCGATGGAGGCGGAAGCTGGGGAGTCTCTCTCAACACCTCCAGGGCGGAGGAGGAGGACGGTGTGGAGGAGGAGGAGACGCGCTGCTCAGGGGACCAGGAGGCGTCGTCTTGCTCCTCCTCCAGCTGGCTGGCTCCTGATTGGCTGTCGTCGGAGTAAACGCAGCTCTCTTCGTCTCCGTCCGAGTGGAGGCTGCTGGAGCGTGAGAACATCCTCCGGTTGGCCCCGCCCCTCACCTCCACCTGCTGCTCCCCGGCCGGCGGCCCCGCCCCCTCCTCCTCCTCCTCCTCGGCCATCTGGATGAGGCTGGCGAGCAGCATGGACGGGCCCAGCAGGTGCGTGTCGATGCTGCGCAGCTTCCCGACCTTCCTCCTACACACGGCGAAGCGCGGGTTGTGGCTGGGAGTGGTGGTGCTGGAGCGCCGCCGGACGTGCCCCGCCCACCTGTGCTGCCTGGCCGCCTTCGCCAGACGCCCCCCTCCCGCACAGGGCAGCGCCCCCTGCAGCTGCACGCTGGAGCGCCGGCGCTGCGCCAGCGTGGAGGAGGGCAGCCCCGCGCTGGAGCGCCGGCGGGCTTTGCTGGTGGGGACGGCCACGCTGGGCCTCCGCTGGTGGCAGGGTTTGACCTCCACGCCCTCCTGCAGAGCGGACTCCTTCCTCCTAAAGTGACGGCGGAAAAAAGTGTCCATGTCGGGCGGCGGGACGGCGAAGCGCTCCTCTCTGGCTGTTGGACGCAGACACGAGTTAGTCTGCGGCTCAGCGGAGACACGAAAACATCAGCGACAGAAACATTCACACGCAAAAAAAACAAAAAAAAACCACACAGATTCAGACCAAAAGAGAGCCGAAGTCAAACTGAGAAAACCTCAAAATCAGAGAGACGCCGTCCACTGTGAGCTGCGTCTGTCCCTCCACGTCTTCATGTTTCAGGACACAATGTCATTCATTTATATTATTAAAGATCGCATCTTCGTGTAATCTTTAATATTTTTGTTTTTTAAAAGTAACTGCCCATAAAAGCGCAGAACTCTGCAGACAGAAAAGATTACAGCTAGAAAACTGAATCTGACTCCAGAGGAGAGAAGTGAGTTTTAAGTTATGTTTCACAGAATAAACTATGACTTAGACTATAATATGACTTTTTTAAATAAAATTGTCATGACACACTAAACTGACTTTTTTTTAGCATAATATACTTTGACTTATGATTTATTTAATTATTATTATTATTATTAAAATTTAAAAACATTTTTCTTTTTACATACTACGACTTTGTAATTTTTTATTTTTTATTTTTTTTTTTTTACAAAATATCTTTTCCATGAAAATCATTGTAATTTTTTCAGTTTCTGACATCAGCTGCTTTACTGGAGCTGATTCATTTTAGAATAAAGAAAATAAACTTCAGGAAAAAGTTTCATGTTTTGAGAAAGACGGATGAAAGAAGCCCTGAATGAGAGACAGGAAGTGACGTTGTGACTTCGGCTCTCTGTGAAATCCCGGGACCACCTCAGTCTCCGTGATGACGCGTTCATACAGACCGTAACTACATTCACGGCCTTAACATTAAATATCAGAATTTCATCATCTTGATGAACTCAATTCTGTGACTTTTTATGACAGTGATACTCAGTTTACAACGTATGTCCATGATCCAAACCTCCGAAATCCTCCTAGATCCTAAAATCCTAGAAATGTCCTAAAATCCTGAAAATGTCCTACCATCTGAGACATGTCCTAGAAACATCTAAAAGTCTAAAACGTCCTCAAATAAGTCCAAAATGTCCAAAAATACAACAAATGTCCTAAAATCCTGAACATCCTAAAATCCTAGAAATGTCCTAAAATCTGAGACATTTCCTAAAATCCCGTAAACATCCAAAAGTCTAATATGTCCTTAAATTAGTCAAAAATGTCCAAAAATTAAACAAATGTCCTAAAATCCTGAACATCCTAGAAACACCCTAAAGTCTAAAATGTGCTAAAATCTTAGAAATGTCCTAAAATTGAAGAAATGTCTTATGATCCAAACCATCCTTAAAGCCTAGAAACATCCTAAAGTCATGAAAATGTCCTAAAATCTGAGACATGTCCAAGAATCCCAGAAACGTCCAAATGTCCAAAATGTCCTTAAATAAGTCCAAAATGTCCTAAAATACGAGAAATGTCCTAAAATCCTAGAAATGAGCAAAAATACTAGAAATGTGTCCTTTAGTGACAGTAACTGCTCAAAGTGAGAGTTTTTCGGGGATGGACATGGCGGTGTTTGGCGTTAGTGGGGCAGATGGAGCATTTTGGGGGACGTCGCCTCAGAGATCTTTACAAAAGTTACAAAAGACAAGCGCGACGTTCGGTAGTTGTCTTCTTGTTTCGTGTCTCTATGAAGATTCGCTGCAGTTACTGAGGAACATGAATTATTGATCACTCACAGGAAGCGCGGGGGGGGGGGCACGACTACCTGCTGGCTCACCCAAACAACAACAACACACCAGTAATTAGTCTGTGACCACACCACGTCACAAACCAGCTGTCCGTCCACGCCGAACTGCTGTACAAATATATTTTTTCACTTTATGACATAAAAGTGAGAAAAGTTTGAGACAAAAAGGCTCAAGTCTTCTCAGGAAAGTGACTTTAAATATTTGAAATATTCCTCCGGCAGCTGCAGGAGCTCCAATAATAAAAACTACAAACACAAACAAACACATAATAATAATAACGTGTGTGCCTCTGGTCATATTTTTCAAATCGCTCTGTGTGACTAAAAATGAGCTCAATAACTCACATTTAATCAGAAACACTTGATACTCTTTTACATAAGCTGAGGAAAATACAACAATAAGAAGTACGTAAAATATTTTAAATTGTGTTGCAATATATGTAAGAATATTGGTTAAAATATACAATATAAATGACGAATAAACGGCAGAGTACCAAACAGCTGAATAATAATACAAATAACAACGATTATTATTATATTTATCGTCATTATCATTATTATTATTAATATTGTATTATTATTATTATTATTATTATTATTATTATTATTATTATTATTATTATTATTATGGGGTTTTTTTAAGCTGAGAAGTGGGTGTTGGATGAAAGAATAGTATAAATAGGAATTACCAGAATAATAGTTCAAATATATAATATAAATGACAAATTAACTGTAGAGTACTGAACAGCTGAATTATTCAAATAATAATAATAATATAACTGTTATATTATTATTATCATTATTATACAATCATTGTAGCAATAATATTCATACGAATAAAATCACATCAAAGACAAAAATATTATTATTTTAATAATAATAATAATAATAATAATAATAATAGGACAAAATTATTATTTACTTTATCTTACACTCTGGTTTAGTTTAGTGTCTCTGTGTTGTCTGTCCAGAACTGCCAACTAAGTGTCCCCTCCTGTGGACTGTCCCAGTTAAATAAACCAATAAACAAAGTGTCTCAGTGGAGCAGCGGTGCGTCTTAACCTGCTTTCTCCTGTCGCTCAGGGCTCATTAATGAGCGCAGCTAATCTGCAGGATGTGACGTGAGCAGTGCACGCGCACACGCACACACACACGGCAGGGAAACCTCTCTATTTATAGCGGCTCCTCCTCACTTTCACTGTGCCGCCTCACCTGTAACCCGTCACCTGTCACCTGTCTGAGCAGCAGCCAGTCACAGTGATCAGGTTACGTGTGGTCACATCGCCGCCACGTCACAACAACGCCCACACTCATGTATGAGTTACAGGACAATACACCGCACATCTCTGAAGAAAACACGGGTTATTTTCACACGACACTGCGGGTAATAAATTCTTCCATTACCTAAGAAAACCTGAGGAGAATTTCCTTGATTAATCAATCATTGGCCATGTAGAGTAAAAGGTTGGAAAACATTTTTATACTTCTGTAGAGTCCCAGGTGACATATTCAAAGAGATGCTCAATTTACTGTCAGAAATGGGAAAATAAAATTAAATTAAATTAAATTAAATTAAAATTTGTACACATCACTAATCGATTAACTATTTGAAACCTGAACGAATTGATCTCTTTAAAAAAAAAAAAAAAAAAAAAAAAAAAAAAAACTTATAATAATAATAATAATAATAATAATAATAATAATAATAATAATAATAACTCTGTAATATATTTTATTTATATGTAATCATGTTTTTTTGGGAAGAAAAAAAGGCAATAAGCAACTGAAGGGGAAAAAACAAAAAACAATGAAAAGTAGGAGACTTACTGAAAATCCTGAACATTTTCTCCTTTTTTCCCATTTCTCCCTGAAATGTTGTAAAGAAATTAACTGATTCATATTTTGCATTATTAACCCTTTAAAACCTGAGCAGACTGTCTTGATTAAAAAAAGGCAGTGGGCCGCCAAACAAATTACCTCAAAATTAGCAAAAACTGAAGTAAAAAGAACAAGAAAATAAGCTGAAAATTACTAAGAAAAAAAACAACAAAAAAAACAACAAAAGGACAAACACAACTTGAAAAAAGTGCTTAAAAAATATAATTTTCAAGCATAATTTTTAAAATTGTAATCCTGATTATAATTATAGTTTTCCCCTGTTTTTCTTTTCCCTTGACAATTTTCATAAGCTTTGTAAAAAAATTAATATTTTCATATTTTAATGATTTCTTGTGATTTGAGGAACATTTAAGCCTTTTTTTTCTTATTTTAAAAGAAATCGCACCAGTTTTGGGATTCAAAGGTTTAAATGCTTGTAAAAGGTGTCTGAAAACAGCACAAGGAAAGTGATGTTACTCCAGGTCTGAAAGGGTTAAAGAATTAGTTTGTGTTTTGCTGCACGAAACTCTAAAATCTTTTACTGTCAAAATACGGCTATTTTCACACCAACAACCATTTTTAATTTCTATTTTTGTCCATATTTGCTGTGTTTTAGATTTTATCTCCCGTTTCCTCGATAAACAACAAACTTCATGTAAACAGCTGAAGAGAAAGTTCACAGCAGAGAGAAGACAAACTGTCTTATCTGTCCAACATTAAAGCAAACAACAGTAACCGAGAAACAGCTCGCTCATTGTGACGCTTTTGTTGCTTCGACAAACAGCAGCAGATGTGGCTGCAACAAGCAGCAGGCGAAGCAACACGTGGACTCGTTTCAGACCGCCTCACGGGGTTAAGGCAACATCAGCTTCACAAGACATGGCCAAAAAATGAGAAAAAAAATGTGCAAAAGTTACAAGAAAACTATCTAAAAGTAAAGAAAAAAATGAAAAGAAAATGACCCTAAAAGTGCAGAAAATTATAAACAGATATGTACTTAAATTTAAAATGTAAAATTAACATAGTTATGGATATACTTTTCTGGACATTTTCCCCCTATTTTTAAAAAACTTTCCCCTAATTCTTAGCTGGTTTACAAAAGTTACGAGAAAATGACTTGAAAGTTAAAAAAAAAAAAAAGTTAAAAAAAAAAAGAAATACACGAGAATGACTTAAAAATGCAGACAAAAATAGGTATGTACTCATTTTATATATTGTTATATTTTTCTGTAATATAATTTAAAATACAACATTAATATAATTATGTATATATTTTTCTGGACGTTTCCCCTTATTTTTTTTTTAGATAGTTTTCTCATCCTCTCTTCTTTAAAACTAATTTTTAGGTAATTCTCTCTTAATTTTTCTTGTCATGATTAACCTTTTGGAACCTGGGATAATTGGTTTAATTTCTTTCAGAAACATGGGGATAAGGCAACATCAAATTCACAAGACATGGCATAAAAATTAGAAAAATAAATGTGCAAAAGTAGAAGAAAATTAACTGACAATATGCAAAAAAAGAAGTTAAAAAAACATGAAAAATGAAAAATAAACAGAAAAATGTGCAGTAAAAAAGATATGTATTAACTTTATATAATTATATTTTTTTCTGTAACATAAATTAAAATATAAAACTTTTCTTTTTCATATTAAATGATTATAATTATAAACGTAACGGGTGAATGAGACCTCCTGTTTCAATGAGATTACCTGTATAAATAAAGGTTAAAGAATATAAATACAAATAAGAGTTCTGGGCATTTTTTCCATATTTTGTAACAATCCTTTTTTGTACATTATTGGATAGTATTAATTTGTTTATTTAACTTTAAAAAATGCTAAAATATTAAATAAAATAAACTAAAGAAAAAGGTGAAAAGTCATCATCTGGAGGATCATAAATCAGAGTCTCAACATTTGTCTGTTAAATAAATCTGTGTCACACTCACACACACACACACACACACAGTAAATCTATCTGAGATGGTCCAGCAGCTAAAAAAACAAACAAAACAATAATCACAAAGAACCACCAGACAGAAACAACGAGCTGAGTTTGATACGACCTGAGAGGACGAAGCGTCGAGTCAGTCAGTCAGAGGAGGAAACACACAGTGACACACAGAGAGACTAAGCTGCTGATTTAAAATAAAACACACACACACACACACACACACACACACACACACACACTCGGAGCAGCTGAATCTGATCTCAGAGCAGCTCTGCGTCACTCTCTGTCTGCGTCAGGTGACAGCGAGTGACTGAACCAGGACCAGCTGATTCAGGAGCAGCGCGACCTTTTTGTAATGCAGGTTGACCGGAGATGAATGGAGCCGCCGGTCCACTCCAACATCCCAGAATACTCCTCATTAACACTTCAAGGCGGCGCTGCTGCTGCATTATGGATCCGATTTAACCAAAATAAGACGGCAGGAAGAGAATTCATTTTAATTTGTCCGAACATGAAGTCTCAGCAGCTTGTCCTGCTCTGCACCATCGCCAAGGATACGAGACACATTTTATGTTTTCTGCTTATGTATTTAGGGGAGAAATTGTGATTTTTTTTGGTTTTGATATGATTACTCAAAAACAGGGATGTCACGATGCATCGCGAGACAGTTAAAAATCCATAAAAAATATGAGAGATTCAAATCGGTGAAATGAAAAATGAGCTGCAATACTCTTTTTGAACAGCAGAGGGCGTAATCTACAGCCCCGCCTATGCACGGCACTCCTTAACGACGACTACATGGCCAAAAAAACGCAAACAAACAAAAAACTACACGGCCAAAAAAACGCAAACAAACAAAAAACTACACGGCCAAAAAAAACGCAAACAAACAAAAAACTACACGGCCAAAAAATAATAATAAACAGCCAAAAAAGATTTTTAAAAATACACGGCCAAAAAAAAATTATATATATATATATATATATATATGGCCAAAACAAAACAACAACAAAAAAAACCACAGTGCCCCCAAAAAAACTACACGGCCAAACCACACTGACAAGCTGCTCGCCGAAATGAGTACATGTTTCTGTGCTCTATATGTTGACGCCCATCAACTGTTTTTAGGAGCAACAGCAGAGTCACAGTGTTACGTCTGCCCTGAACGTACGACCTCAACACACTCATATCAGGCCCAAAGGACAACAATAAACTTCAACAATGAAGTTCAAATATCTCAAAACGCACTGAACGATTGATCACAGTTTAATTTTAACTGTATAATCAATCATATCGAGCATGAGACGTCACTATTTTCTTTGAAATCACTTCTTAAAAACACTTTTACAGACGTGCTTTTATGCGATGTCGTCTTTTTTAATTTGTCTGTTTGATTCATTTATTTTAGTTTGTATTCCATCTTTTCATTCATCCTTTTATTCTGCCCTGGCCATGTTTATTTCTCTTGTCGTCACTGTTATTTCAGTGTTTGCTAATATTCTTCAGCGTGTCCTCTCACTGGTTTGGGTTGCTGCTGTTATTGTGGTTTTGTGGTCGTTTCTCTCTTTTGTCTGGCCTGAATTCAGCATTATAGTTTGGCTCTTTGTGAGAAACTCCTCTGTCTTCTGCTGACCAGGTCGATAATTAGTGGTCAGATTCTGTCGGTGGTTTGCGGCGTTTCTATGGAGCACGTAGCACGGCAACCGCGACCACATTTCCCTCCACCATCACAGGGAACAGATTTCACCAAAATAAAGATCTCTGCGGCGAGCTGCCGAGAAAAAATAACTTTTAAAACAATTATTTTATCAGGACGAAACTCCGAGGCAGCAACTAAAGATTATTTTTATCAGCAATGTCTCGGCTAAATGAAAAGAGGCCAGGGGCCAGGGGCCAGGGGCCAGGGGCCAGGGGCCAGGGGCCAGGGGCCAGGGGCCAGGGGAGCACAGCATCTCCAGACATGGCTCTGAGATTTTAGGAATTTTTTTAAAAAATTTGAACAAATCTTGGATTTTAGAATATTTTAGGGATTTTAGGGCATTTTTTGGACATATCTTGGATTTGGGACATTTCCTGGATTTTAGGACATTAGTGTCTCAGCTGTGTCCTCTGTCGGGGGTTTGGGGGATCCTCCTCTGTTTTATGTCTCTGACACCTTATGGAGACTAAAAGGACAAAAACTGTTCACAGAGTCACTTTATTTTTATTGTACATTAGAAAATGTTTGGGGGGCCACCAG
Source organism: Plectropomus leopardus (assembly GCF_026936395.1). Lineage (NCBI taxonomy): Eukaryota > Metazoa > Chordata > Actinopteri > Perciformes > Serranidae > Plectropomus > Plectropomus leopardus. Next base: position 1,070,867 of record NC_142182.1, read on the forward strand.
AGGCCCCATCAGGGGCCAGATTTGGCCCTCAGGCCTTCAGTTGAGCATCACTGATTTCATATAAGGAATGAATTATAAATATTAGTGCCTTGGGAACAGTTTCCTGACAGCTGATCGATCGGTTCCTGGTTGGTGCTTTTAAACGAGATCAGCTGAAGAAGCTTAAAAGATCAGCAGCTTCTGCCGGATCAGAGACGCCGTCACCGACCTGCTCGGCTATTTAAGACCGCCGCGGCTCGCCGCAGCCTGCAGGACGCACAACTACACACACCAGGTACACACAACAGGTGCACACCACAAATACTGCATTCATATACTTGTACTTTACTCGAGTGTGCAGCTGAATTATTGTACTTTTTTAGTAGTTTAAAACTTGTTTAAAAGTTTAAAACTTGTTTATAAAATATAGAACAAATTCATAAAAATTAATTAAAAAATTAGTCAAAGTCGGGTCAGAAAACTGAAACTGAATATTAACCTAAATATTGCTAAATATTAACCCCCGCAGGTCAGAGTCCCCTCAAACGACGACGCCTCCAGTTACTGCGCACACACTTTACCAAGGGACAGAGTGGCCCCACACTCTGCCCTCAGGGGCCCACACTCTGCCCCAAAGCCCCATGTCCTACTGCCAGGACCCCACAGTTAGTCCAAGGGACGCTGTTTTTGTCACTCGGGCCCCAAATCCTGTTGCAAGGGCCCAATATGTTGCCACAAGGGCCTCGCATCCTGCCTGAGGACCCCTCAACCGCTCCTAGGGAGCCACTTTCAGCAACTTTCTGCCACCAGGGGCCCACATGCATCTACAGGAGCCCCACTTTCTGCCACTATGGCCCCATATCCTGTCACAAGGGCCACAATTTCTACTGCCAGGGACCCTCATTTTCCTGCCAGAACCCCACATCCTGTTGTAAGGGCCCCACATGTGGCACTCATGGTCCCACATCTTACACTCAGGGCCCATGTCACAACTGCTGCCAGGGCCCAACAGACTGTTACAAGGGCCCCATGTCCTACTGCTGAGACCCTACACGGCGTCCCAGGGACACACTTTTTACTGCCAGGGCCCCACATCCGGCCCCATGACAGCGACACACAAAACTCAAAGTCTGATGATAAGAAGATCAAATCCAGTTTTTTAGTTTGCAGACACAGAATCAGTAACTGATCGAGTTACCGATCATTATCAATACCTAATGAATACATAAGAAAGAGTCAGAATCAATAATCAATAGAGTCCCATCAGGTTAAAACCTGCCGTCACAGCGAGGCGCACTGACCCCGGATCAGCTGAGATATCAGCTGTCAGAGTCGGTCAGCGGACGCATCTGATCAATACCTCTGATCAATACCTCTGATCGGCTCATCTGATCAGCTGCCGATGATGTCACTGAGCACACCGTCAGTCCGTGAGGCCGCCGGCACGTCCTGTGAGTCTCCGGAGCGGAGCGGACAGGTTGCTGCTCCTGTGGCGCCTCCTGCTGCTCCTCTGCTGCCGTCACACGCTGCAGCTTCAAACCGTCGTCTCCTCGTTGATTTTGATGGTTTTGATTTTTCGTTCTGAGGTTTGAGGCACTTTTTCATTTTTCAACAATTTTAAGTTTTGGGGATTTTTTAAACCTCTTTTTAAGATTTTGGGAGGTGATTTTTTAAAATTTTTTCCTTTTTTATTATTTTGAGTTTAGGTGTGTTTTTTTCTTTAAAAATATATTTTTGAGTTTTGGGGTATTTTTCCCTCTTTCTTCAAATTTCAGCAAATGATCTGAGTACTTCCTCCTCTGCTGCTCCTCCTGCCACAATCTGCCTCCTCCCTGCTCCTCCCCGAGCTCCTCCTCCTCTTCCTGAATCCTGCTCCATCTTTATGTCCTCCTTGTGATTCCTGTTATCTTCCAGCACCTCCTCCTCCTCCTCCTCCTGCTGCTGCTGGGCTTCAGCTTCATTGTTCTGTACTTCTCGTGCTCCTCCTCCTCCTTTTCCAGCTCCTTGTTCTCCTCCTGATGCTACTCCTCTTTTTGGTCCTCTTACTTTTCCTTTTATTTCTCCTTTCTCCTCCTCCACCACTTGTTCCTCCTCCTGCTCCATCTTTGTTTCCTCCTTGTGATCCCCATTATTTCCCAGCACCTCCTTTTCCTCCTGGTCCTCTGCTTCTTTGTCCTGTACTACTCCTCCTCTTTTTGGTCCTCTTACTTTCCCTTTCATTTCTCCTTTCTCCTCCCTCTCCTCTTTCACTCTTTCTTCTTCTGTAATGTTGCTCCTCCTGCTCCATCTTTGTTTTTTCCTCTTGATTTTTGTTATCTTCCAGCACCTCCTCTTCCTCCTCCTGGTCTTTTATTTCTTTGTCCTGTACTCCTCATGCTCCTTCTCTTCCAGATCCTCGTTCTCCTCTCGATGCTTCTCCTCTTTTTGGTCCTCCTACATCCCCCTTTTATTTTTCCTCCTCCTCTCTCCTCCTTGTCTCTCGCCTCCTCTTTCCTCCTTCCTCTTTTTCTCTCCTCTTGCTCTACCTCTCCTCCTCTCTCCTCCTCCCTTCCTCTCCTCCTCTCCTCCTCTCTCCTCCTCCCTGAGAGCCACAGTCCCTCCTGGACCAGACTATTTATAGAAACAGGACGAGTAACAAAGATAGCTCAGGAAATAGGTCCACACACACAGACGCGCGCACACGCGCACACACGCACACACACACACACACACACACACAAACACACACACACACACACACACACACACACACACACACACACACACACACACACACACACTCATGTTTCCCTCCTCATGAATACCTCATCAGCTGATGAGGTCAGAGGTCAAAGGTGTGTCCCGTCTTGGAGTCGTCTTTGTCACACTGAGATGTTTTTTGGTCTCTGAGAGTCTAAAACTGAACGATTCAGCAACCTGGTTACTGATACAACACACACACACACACACACACACACACACACACACACACACACACACACACACACACACACACACACACACACACACACACACACACACACACACACACACACACACACACACACACCGCACAGAGATGTCGAGTCTCGTGACTCGGACATTACATTCGGTGACTTGATAGCGGACTACAGTTGGATACAGTCGGACGCAGACGGACGCAGACGGAAGCAGACGGAAGCAGACGGACGCAGATGGACGCAGATGGAAGCAGACGGACGCAGACGGACGCAGACGGCTCCTCTGAGCGTCAGTTGATGGGGAGTCAGGTCAGATCAGGAAACATCAGACGACAAATAATTAATCAGACGACGTCTCACGTTACAGCCGGCGTCCTGATCAGCTGATTGAACGCTTCAAAACTGATGAAAACATCCAACTGAACGAGTCCAACTGTCTCTGTCTGCTGAGCAGGGACACTCAACATATAGGGCCAAATCTGGCCCCTGATAGGGCCCCTGGTGGCCCCCAATCATTTTATAATGCACAATAAAAATAAAGTGATTGACTCTGTGAATAGTTTTTGTCCTTTTAGTCTCCATAAGGTGTCAGAGACATAAAACAGCAGCAACATAGAGCTTGTTGATCAAAGAAAGAGGCAGAGGAGGATCCCCCACACCCCCGACAGAGGACACAGCTGAGACACTGATGTCCTAAAATCACAGAAATGTCCTCAAATACTAGAAATGTTAGGGTTAGGGTTCATCGTTCTAAATATAAAAAAAGTCACAGTATAGCATTTCTAAGAATATTATAGCGATATATTTAAATATATATTTATATTTAAAATGCTGAAAAATGGTTAACTGTAGCAGCGTTACTGTCGGGGTTAAGAATTCATCGTTCTATTTCTGTTAGTGTGATTTAGTCATTTGAATTTTTCATTTTAAAAGAAAAGAAAATCACCAAAATATTTTCTGTAAAAAAATAAAATAAAGGCAAAAGTCTGCAACCAGCCTTTCAAGCCCACCTGTTTTTTTGTTTGTCTTTAATTTAAACTATTAAAGAAAGAAAAACAATCTAACATTTTTTTTCAGTTTATACAGTTTTTATACAGTTTCTGGCTGTGATGAACTGTTATTTGTAATTTGTAATTTTATTAAAAAAAACTGCAAAAAAAATATTAGAAAAATATTGGAAAAAAAAACCTTAAAAGCCTAAAGGATTTAACAATAAATTTAAAAACAATTATAATATTAATAATTAAACAATTATTTCTGTTCACTTTCTGACTGATAGATGGTGTGATTTTGAAACTCTTTTTGTGCTGCATTCAGACTTTTACATGTATTTAACCCTTTGAACCCTGAGCAAACTTGGGCCGTTTCTTTCAAAGACATGGGGAGAAGGTAAAGAGCAACTCAGGGAGAAATCAGTGAAAAAATTACAAGAAATTAGTAAATAATACAAGGAAATGGCCTGAAAATTTGACCCTGAAAAAGGAGTTAAAATAAAAGCCAAGAAAATTAACAATTTAATTAATTAATTAATTAATTAATTAATTTGTAAAAATACAAGAAATGTAAAAACAAAAACTAACAAATAAATATATAATTATAATAATTATAAATATGGTTGAATGGACACTTTTCCCCTAGCTAAAAAAAAAAATTTAAAATCTTATTATTTCTTGCAATTTGCAGAAAAGGAAATGTTAATCAGGTTTCAAAGGGTTAATGCAGCAGAAAGATTCATCCAGAAACAACAGAGAGAGATTAAGAAAATATTTTATGGACTATGGACAATTAATCGATGACAGATGAATTGGTCATCTGTCATCGATTATTTAATCGAACATGTGAAATCGATTAATCGATTACTATGAAATGCAAAACATACGCAATATGTTGCTGTGAGCGTTGAGGATGAAGTGCATTTGGTATCGTTTGAAATAAGCAAAGATTTTTATTATTTATGTTTTTAGGATTTACACTGTAAAAAATGTCTGTAAAATTAACATTAAAGTGCAGTAAAATCAAGACATCAAACCGCAGATACGAAAACAGTGAAACAGTTTTAAGTTTGCAGTAATATTCTGAATAAAAAAAATATTGAAATTTCTCTGTAGAATTTACAGATATCTGTAGTTTTTACATTTTACAAATAAATAATTTGCTTTACAGATAAATATGGTAAATGATGAACGGACTGGACTTGTGTAGCCCTTTTCTTATTGACAACTCAAAGCGCTTTCACACTACACTGTCACATTCACACGTTCTCACATTCACACACCCATTCACACACACGTTCACACACACATTCACACACATATTCACACTCACACACACATTCACACTCACACACATTCACACACTGGTAGCCGAGGCTGCCGTACAAGGTACCACCTGTTACTCAGGAATCATTCACACACACTCAATCACGCGGCATCGGGAGCAATTCGGAGTTCAGTATTTTGCCAAAGAATATTTGAAAAGTTACTCGGGGGAGCCGGGGATCAAACCACTGACCTTCTGATCAGAAGATACCCGCTCAGCCTCTGAGCCACAGCCGCCAATAAGAAACCTTGAGATGGATTTTAAACATTTGAGCGTTAAATGTAAATGTTCCTTAAAGTCTTTGAAATAAATCAGATGTTATTTTTGACAGAAAAATTATGACATTGATCAAAAAAGTGATTTTAACTGCCAATAACAGCCGAAATAGAAAGAAAATAATTAGAATTTTCTAATGTTTAGCTTTTCAATAATTAATTTAATTTGTGTGGTTTTACACATAATGAGATTGGTGATGGAATTGCAGATTTTTTTTTTTTGTTTTCCAAATGAACAGTAAATTTTACAGTTTAAAAATGCTAAAATGTACAGTTTATTTTATAAAGTAATTTACGTCTTTGTTGTTTTTTTTTTGTTTTTTTTACAGAATTATTGTGGCAACCAAAGGTGCCAGTTTTTTTACGTAAAACCAACAGAATTTTTATTATACTTGGCAACTTACTTTTTTAATATTTGAAATTCAATATTTTTTATATTTTTTTTTACTATTTATATTGTTCTTTTGCTGCTTATCCTATCCACTCCTGCGAATTTCCCCACTGTGGGAATAAAAAAGGACTATCTTGTTTTTTTCATTTTATTTTAAATTAAAAGGCTCAACTGTTTCTAGTGAGGAGGAGCTGAGTCCCCCTGCTCCCCCTGCTCCCCCTGCTCCCCTGCTCCTCCTGCTCCTCCTGCTCCCCTGCTCCTCCTGTTCCTCCTGCTCCTCCTGCTCCCCCTGCTCCTCCTGTTCCTCCTGCTCCTCCTGCTCCCCCTGCTCCTCCTGCTCCCCCTGCTCCTCCTCTGTCCTTCGACAGATTGACTCGTCTCCTCGGGAGTGAAATATTCCCATCAGGCCCTAAAAATGACCGTTTTTAATTAATTGCTGTGCCAATCCGTTAATAGCAGCTATAATTAGAGACCCTGGGAGATGGCTGGGAGATTAAACTCTCCGCCTGACTCCTCTTGAGTTTGCACTTGTTACCTTTTTATTCACCACGGAGCAGATTTAGGATCCGACACCGCGCCGAATTAACCCTTCACGCCGTCGTACTGCGGCACCACAAAGTACTCACATCCCTCACTGCAGTAAAAGTACATGCACAACAGTAGAGAAATACTCCATAACAAGTTGGTGCGGTGCAGTAAGAAGTAAAACACTCCCTCTGAAACACAGTACAAGTACACAGTAACAGAAAACAGATATACTTCTTTAACTCCTGAAACTGGAGCAAACAGCAAACTTTTTCTCCAAAAATCAGTATTTATAATTGATTATAATTATGTATTTAAAATAACTAATTACATATTTAAAAAAATTTTAAAACACTTGTTTTTAGGTCATTTCCCTGTTTGTATCTGACTTTTTTGTTTGGGAACTTTTTAGGTAATTTTCTCCTAATTTGAGCTTATTTCTTGTGATTGTTTTGGGTCGTTTCTCATAAAGTTACTCATCACCTTCTCTTGTTCTTGAAAGGAATCAGGCCGCGTCGCTCAGGTTTCGAAGTGGTGAAAGGGTTAAACTGCAGAAATATACAAACTGCAGAAATGTAGATTATTTTTGTTTCGAGTTCATCTGCGGATGATTATCTGGATTCATACAGTGAAATATGCTTGTTACATTACATAAAAACCGACTTCATCAAAAGTCCAACCAACACTCAAAAACACACAGAACCAGAAACACAACGTTCTGCTGCTGTCACTGCTTCAAAGGGTTAAACTGCAGAAACGTGCAAGAAGTTTGGAAGTACGACGACAAAATGTCAAAATCTGCTCCTGAAATCTCCTCAGATCACAAAGTGACGTCTTCAAACGTCCAACAAACCAAAAAGCCTCATTTTATTCATCTTTTCTGACGCTCTCACTGCTGCTGCAATAAGAATCGAATGTGCCGTCACCTGTTCGGTGGTTTACCGTCTGAGGTCACATGACACAAATAAAACCACAAATAAACACCAACTAACAAACAAATCAGAGCTTCGATCCACAAACTGCAGCTCCTGCACTGAGCGCAGGAAATATGATTTACACACAGAAAAGCTACATTTATTCCAAACCTAGAGCTGGGCGACCGGGAACAAGGTCTTATCACGATATTTTTTCACATCAGTCGATATCGATATATATCACGAGATACATCAAATCGCTATTAGGGGGGAGACGGCGGCCGCTTACACCGGTGTTCAGCGGTTACTGTGAGCAGCGAGCACGCTGATAAATGACAGAATCAGGACCGGATCGAGACATTTTGGAGACCTAGAACAGATTGGGACATTCAGAGACATCAAAGGAGAATAAGACCGGAGCGGACATGACTGGAATGCCTTTTATCGACATTCATTCATTAGCTCATTTTATCGCCCAGCCCTATCCAAACCCCTTTTTTTAATTAATGAAAATTTAGAGCCCCTGACCACGCGCGTAATCTCCACAGAGGACCGGGGGTCACGTCCACCCCAAAATATGAAAGAGGGGAAATTAACGGAACATCTATCAGCAGCTGGTACGAGAGTAAAAACTGAAAATACACAAAAATAGTTATTGTTTTGTTTTTATGAAACGTGTCTGAATACGGACTGTGCATCAGGTGTGTGTGTGCGCCAGGTGTGTGTGTGCATCAGGTGTGTGTGTGCGCCAGGTGTGTGTGTGCGCCAGGTGTGTGTGCGCATTTGGATACTAGAGCGCAGCTCGTGCCACACATTCCTGTCGGGACCAAAGTCACTGAGCCCAGGAGATTAATTTGACTGTTTTCAAAAAGTGACAAAAAGCGTTGCTAATAGAAACAAAGATCACAGCTGATCGATCGATCCATCAGAGCAGCACTGACAGACCTCTCAGTTATCAGGGGCAGATTTAGTGGTTTGGGGGCCCGGTGCCCAGCTGCCCTGCTCTGATGTGGTCCGGTCTGTAACTGGGAGTGCTGGTGGCTGCAGGAGCTGATCTCAGTGTCACTGCTGCAGACGAGTGCAGCTCTGACAGCTGTTCCTGATACAGTCACACACTGCTAAAGATGTGATACACATGAATTCATGTGAATATGTTTTGTGAAATTACTGCAGCCTTCAGTGTAAAAGACAAGTTTGCAGTTTAACCCCAAAAGGGAAATTCAGTTTACTATATTAACAGAAGGGAAATTCAGTTTGATTATTTTTTACTGCTAAAATCAAAAGCAAAACTTGTTTTGAGTAATTTCTTTGTCATTTGTAGTTTGTTTTAAAGAATGAAAAAATTATTAAAATCATAATCCGGGTTTTATTTTTAGGCCATATCACCCAGCCGTGTGTCATCTGCATACAAAATACACTTTTGTATGGCCAACATTGCAGCATAAATTATGTATATAAACTGTAAATAAAATTGGACCCAATATGGAACTTTGTGGGACACCATCTATTCAAAGAGCTAAAAAACACACCAACAGCTTGGACACTTTGCGTTCAACCGCTAAACATTTCGTAGGACAGCCCTGCATTAACCAGCCTCTGCAACCAAACAAGAGTGAGAGTCTTCCAAGGGTCTAAAAATATAGCAGCATTTGTCCAATGAAATGCTGGCCGACAAAGTCCATTTGAGCTCAAAACCGTGTGGTTCATCAGCTCCACAACAACTTCACCACGACATAGCAGTATGTGCCCACACGAAGCGCTCTCAACCGAACCTGCTCATACGCCTGCGTATAGTCACAACCTAACAGCTTAACCAAGCACTCTGATTGGTTCACAGTCTATTCGTATTGTCCAATACCTTGACAGCATTTGGCCTCTTTTTATGGGAATATCCATCTGAATTCAGTTAAAGTTCTTCTGAGCTTTATCGGCAAGATAAGAGAACATATTCCTGCGACTGATGAAGACTTTGAAACATGATGTGAATCAGATCTGACCATAAATGAAATTAAAAAAGCTCTTCTCCCAGTGAAAACGGAAAAATCTCAGTTGAATTTTTACATTCCTTTCTGGGAACTCATTCAAAAGCCCAAAAAATGCATCAATCAGAGAGAGATGAACACAACTAGAAAACAAGCTGCCACATAACAAATGATTACTATGCAACAGAAGAAGAAGAAGAAGAAGAAGAAGAAGAAGAAGAAGAAGGAGAAGGAGGAGAAGGAGGAAAAGAAGGAGGAGAAGGAGAAGAAGAGCCCACTCCTACAGCTCCGACTGGACAAACGGCGACGCTTCGCTGAAAACTCACAAGCTGATCTTACTCAAGAAACTCTTTACCTTGATGAAAGTAAATGCAACTGTTAATCTTAATTTAGTTTACCTAAAGTTCAGCTGTATTTACTTTAATTTTGAGAAGTTGTTGCAACTTAAAAAAATGCGAGTGAATGAACTTGTTCTTTCTTAGTGATCGCAACTTTATGCAGCAGTTTTTAAGTCAACCAAATAAGTCTGACTTAACTGACCAGATTTTTGTATTTTGTGTCACGACAAAAAGGGATTTGCATGTGGAGGAGTTCGGATATCTGCACATTTTCTATTTTGTTAATATGTTTTAAAATATACTAATGTGACTGATGGTTTCAAACCAGCAGAATACGGATAAATATCCAGGGGCATGTCGAGGATCTGCAGACTTCGACGGCTTAGCCCGGACATCTGTAAGAAAATAACATTTTTTGGTGATTCTCTTTTTTTTGTACAGTGTAAGTCCGACTAACTTGGTTTTACGATTGCAGTTTTTCACAGTATGATAAACATCTCAGAAAATACTGTGGTTGTTACAGTATCACGGTATTACATTATTATCAGTCAGAATGACTGTTAAAGGAATAAAAAAAGAACGGATAGTTTTTGATTGAGCAAATGTTTTATCACTATAATTCAGACTTGAATCATTTTTTTTAAAAAAAAAGTAAATATGTGCAAAAAGTCTCCCTTTTGAAAATAACTAAAGGTGCGTATATTGTAGATATGCATTTGTACACAGCGTGATAACTGTCAACAACAGCTGTAATTTTCAGTGAACCTGATATTTAGAAATAAAGCGGACATAATTTAAGACTGATAGTTATATCTACTTCCATTTTTCAAGGCAATGGGTTTCCCAGATTTTTCAAAAATTAAAATCAACTTGACAGATTTTATAGTGTAAGACCAACTAACTTGGTTTACTTAAAAAGTTAAGTAGCAAACACAAGTTAATTCACTCATTATTTTCATGTTGCAACATCAACTACATATAACTTAATTTTAATTAAACTTAACAATTAGAAATAAAGTAGACATAGTTTGAGACCAAGAATTAGCCTATATTTACTTAAAATTCCAAAGCTATGGGTGTCCTAATTTTTTAAAAATAAAATCAACTTGTCAGATTTTAAAGTTTAAGTCCGACTAACTTAGTTTACGTAAACACTAAGAAAGAACAAGTTAATTAACTAAAATTAAAATCCTAAAATTAAGTAAATACAGCAATAATTTCAGTGAACTTGATAATTACATATGAAATAAAAATAAATTAAAACTAATAGTTATATGTACTGTCTTGTTCTTTTTTAAGTATAATCAACTCTTTAGATTTTACATTGTAAATCTGACTAACTGGGTTTACTTAAAAAGTTTAGTTGCGAACAGGTTAATCCACTTCTTGTTTTCAATCTGTAACAACTTCACAAAATTAAGTAAATGCAGCTAGAATTTCAGTAAAGTTGACAATTAGATATAAAACAAATATAAATTAAAAAGAATACTTACATTTACTGTCACCAGAGCACATGGTTTCCTACATTTTTAAGTAAAACCAACTTTTCAGATTTAAGTCTAAGTAACTTAGTTTACTTAAAAAAGTTGAATTAACTGAATAAATTAAGTTAATCCAAATGCCATTTTTAAGTTGCACCAACTTCACACAGTTAAGTAAATACAGCTGTAATTTCAGTAATTATTTATAGTCATTATATATAAAATAAACATAGTTTCAAACTAAGACCTATATTTATTGTGTTATATTTTTAAAGTATAATCAACTTGTCAGATTTTACAGTGTCAGTCTGACTAACTTGGTTTACTGAAGTTGCTATCATGTAGAGAGAACAAGTTGATTCAACTGTCATTTTTAATTAGCAACAGTAGCAAAATTAGTAAATACGAGTATAATTTCAGTAAACATGAAAGTTAGATATGAAATAATCATATATTAAAACTAATAGTTATATTTGTCATCATATTTATCTATTTTAAGTATATTCATCTTGTCAGATTTTACAGGGTAAGACTGACTAACTTGCTTTTCTGAATTTGCTATCACTTTGACAGAACAAGTTCATTAATTTGTCATTTTTAAGTTGCACAACTTCACACAGTCATGTAAACACAGCTGTAATATCAGTAAACTTGAAAATTGGATATGAAATAAACAAATTAAAACTAAGTAACTAAATATTTAGCGTCATTAAGGCATTCAGTTTTTGGTAAAATCAACTTTTCACTGTTTACCTTGTGAGTTTTTTTGCGTGAAAAGTTGCAGAAACAGTGTGAGAGTGACTGTTGTGAGGAGGAGGTGAGAGGGAGGTGAGGAGCAGCGGGAGGAGCAGATCCAGGGTCGGATCACACACTCACCTCCTGCAGAAGATCCTCAGGCCGGTGAAGGTCCTGCTGGCGTGCTGGCCGCGGGGGGCGGGCGCCGCCGCCGGGGTCAGCTCCGTGTTGGAGGCTGAGGAGGACGAGGAGGTGGATGTGGAGGTGGAGGAGGAGGAGGAGGAGGAGGAGGAGGGCGCCTGTGCTCCATCCCGGGCAGGCTGCTCCTCCTCGGGCTGCCGGTCCATGGCTCCTGTCACTGGTCGGAGGTCAGCGAGGAGCCGTCAGCCATTCTGACAGCTGCAGGCACGAGTCTGAGCAGCCGACACAGGAAGTGCAGCTTCACTTCAGTCCAGGAAGCAGCAGCACAACAACTGTCAGAGCCCGGAGGAGGAGGAGGAGGAGGAGGAGGAGAGAGGGGGCTGCTTTTCTCTACACTGGCTTCCTTACTTCCTTCCTCCTCCTAACGCTCCCAGCCGGGGGGAGTGCGTCTCCTCCTCATGCTCTCTCTCCTCTCAGCTCTCTCTGCAGGAAATCCAGGAAGTTTGACAAAACCACAGAAGAAGAAGAAGAAGCGTGCAGCTTCTCCTTCTGCTCCTCCTCTGAGGCGACCTGTTGCTCCTCCACTCCTCGGCTCTGTCCTCTGCAGCTCCGCTCCCCCTCTCCTCTCTACTTTTATCTCAGCTCCGAGGCTCTCCCTCTCTTTTTCCTAAGTCCCGCCCACCCCCGGCCCGGCGCGCTCTGATTGGCCGGCAGACAGAGGTGAGCGCTTTGCCACCTGCTGGAGCCTCCGAGGCTGTACAGCTGCTAAAAAAAGAGGAGGAAATGAACTCATTTTCTCCTCTCCGGAGCTGCAGCAGCGGCCGAGGACAAAGCACGCTCACGAGAAGCCGGCGCTGGAGGAGGAAGTGCTCAGATCCTTTGCTTCAGGAAAGAGTGTAGAAATACTCTGTTACAAGTAAAAGTCCTGCATTGAAAACGGTACTTGAAGTAAAAATGAAAAAAATAATCAGGAAAATATACTTAAAGTATTAAAAGTAAAAGTACCCAATGCAGGGAGAACTTTTAAAATAAAACTAAAAAACACGAAAAAAAAAACTCAGAAATATTGAAATTATTTTTTCTTTAAACAGAAAAAAGTGTCAGCTAAGACAAAAATTTCCAAAGCTAATTGTAAAAAATAAAAACCATCCAAAAGGCTAAAAATTATGACAATAGATAAAGCACCCCTCAAAAAAACTCAATTTATAAAGAAAATGGGAAAAAAACATCCAAAATATTCCTTTAAAAAGTGACCCATCCAAAAAAAGAGAAAAAAAGCACATCCCAAACGCAAAAGTAGCCTATACAAAACATTTTTTAAGAAACTCAAAAGTATATTCTTAGAAAGACTTGAATGTTTGTCAAAACAGTCAGCAGTACATTTTCTGGAAATCAACTGATGGATTGATTACCTACGCTACTTGTTGCAGCTGCACATTAATAAACTGCTATAATTTCCCTCATAACAAAAGATCATATTTTACAGATTCTTAAGGTTTTATGCAAAAAAACTTTTAAAGTAATTTAAGCGTTCAGGTAATAAGACAATCAGACAAAATTATAGAGTAAAAGCATGAAAAAGAAAACACTCGAGTAACGGAGCGGAAAATCAGACTCTAGCGCGGTACCTGAGTAAATGTAATCAGTTACATTATCACATTGTTTGCGGTTGTTTTGAGCGGAGCAGCTGGCGGACGCAGAGCGCGTCGGGCTGCGAGGTGTTAAACTCCGCAGCATTAACATATCGTGAACATGAGAGCTGCTCTGCTGTGGAAACTGCAGCCTGCCTCTCACCCGGATCACATTTCTGAAGCCGCACTCTGCAGCGCGCTCCCCTCCCACTCAGGCTTTACATAAAGACGGTCCACAGCCCACACACACGCACCGCGTGTGTGTGTGTGTGTGTGTGTGTGTGTGTGTGTGTGTGTGTGTGTGTGTGTGTGTGTGTGTGTGTGTGTGCAGTGAAGCGGAGGTCGCGCGGCCGCAGCGAGGCCCACACAGAGCCCTTCACAGCGTGCACGTGGCGGCTCCATCCCCTGGGTTCCCGCTCCGAGGTGGAGCTGAAGGATGAGCCCGGGTTATTTTTGACAGCCAATTAAAACAGAGGTGCAGGACGAGGACGAGTCCTTTCTCTTAGAAAAATCCATCCGTGAGACATGTTTTAGGACAGGGACACTCAACCTGCTCTGCTCGGGGGCCACTTTTGCAAAATGACAGGAGTCCAGGGGCCAGTCACCGCAGCCCCAAACACCTTTCTAAGATTTTAGGGCATTTTTAGGATTTAAGGCATCTTTCAGATTTTAGGGCATATCTCTAATTTTGGGACATTTCTATGATTTTAGGACATTTAAAAAAAAAAAATGTAGGATGTTTCTAGGGTTTTAAGGCGTTTCACTGATTTTAGGAGATTTTTAGTGATTTTGGAAAGCTTACAGGATGTTATGATGTTTCTTGGATTTTAGGACAATTTTTAGGATTTAAGGAAATTTCTAGGAAAGGTCATTTTTTTAAGACTTTAGGACATTTCTAGGGTTTGAGGACATTTCTAGGATTTGAGGACATGTCTAGGATTTAAGGACATTTCTTTAATTTTAGCACATTTTTTGGACTTTAAAACATTTCAGATTTCAGGACATTGCCAGAAAATGTACCACATTCCTAGGATTTTAGAGAAATTTTGAGGACATTAGGCCATTTCTATGACTTTAAGATGTTTCACTGATTCTAGGAGATTTCTATGATTTTAAGTCATATCTATGATTTTAGGACATTGTTACTGTAAGACATGTCTAGGATTTTAGAAAAATGTCTAGGATTTAAGGTGTTTCTCTGATTTTAGGACATTTCCAGTATTTTAGGACATCAGTGTCTCAGCTGTGTCCTCTGTCGGGGGTGTGGGGGATCCTCCTCTGGCTCTTTTTTGATCAACAAGCTCTATTTTGATGCTGTTTTATGTCTCTGACACCTTATGGAGACTAAAAGGACAAAAACTGTTCAAAGAGTCAATCACTTCAGAAATCTGGCACCCTATCAGGGACCAGATTTGGCCGCGAGCCGTACATCGAGTATCACAGTTTTAGAGACAGAGTCTGAACTGCTGTTTGGTTTGAGTTTATATATCAGTGTCCACAGACAGATCGGCCCTCATCAGGTTGTTGTTGTGTTTCGTCTTCTTTGCTCCTCGGGTCGGAGCAGAGTGAAGGGTTAACTACGGATTAATAAATCAATAAATCACGAATGTGACATGAAACATGTCGTCCAGGACGCAGCTGGCCTCGTTCTCCATAATCTGATCAGCCTGCCTGTTTGCAGCCTGATGGCCTGTGCGCTGCGCTCTGCTGTGGCTCTGATAACTGGCCTGGAGGTTACTGTAATCTCATTACTTCTCCCAGTAACAGCGGCCCATAATGCACTGCTGTTTGATCTTCAGTCAGTTTATTACACAGACTGACCTGACAACAAACACGCACACAGAACATCAACACAATTATCGGTTAAGGAACAAGAAAAATGACTCTAGCTGATCGTCGCTGGCACAAAGACTTTGTTTCGTCATTAATTCCTGCAGGAAGACGATAACCAGCTATAAATAATCCGAGATAATAAAACCAGAAAAAACTATGCCTTTAAAATTTCACCTCAAAGGTGCAGCAACAAATAAAGTACAGAAAATGAAAGTACTTAAAAAGCAGAACGACACGAAGGACCACAAGTGTCACTGAAACAGTGATAAAGCATTTCATCTGAAAATAAGTAACTGTATACTTAAAATAGGACTGATATTGTGAGAGTAGAAATAAGCAGACCGAGTGATGCCGAGGACGACATCCACACTCTTGACTCGGGAGGAGGGAGGAACTGTGGAGTCGGCTGTCGGATTCAGCCTGAGTGGTTCTAACCCAACAAGGAGAACCTAAATTTTACTGCTGTTGAGTTTGAAGACGTTACGACAAAATCAGGTTTTAATTTCCAGGAGACAACCAGAGAGGGAAGATGGAGGCTTAGAGGACAGATAGAGTTGGGTGTCATCTGCATAACAATGAAAGTGAA
This sequence comes from Plectropomus leopardus, assembly GCF_026936395.1. Taxonomy (NCBI): domain Eukaryota; kingdom Metazoa; phylum Chordata; class Actinopteri; order Perciformes; family Serranidae; genus Plectropomus; species Plectropomus leopardus. The sequence continues at coordinate 1,086,936 of NC_142182.1, forward strand.
TACCAAACTTCCTAAAAATGAGACTGAGGGGTAGGAGGTAGATGATAAAGAGGAGAGGACCCACAACAGAGCCCTGAGGAACACCAGTAGTAATTGAGGAGTGCTGTGATCTGAAGGTCTTTAAATGTACAAACTGTGTGCAGCCGGAGAGGTATGACTTGAACCAGTAGACCAGGTGTGTAGGTAGGGGTAGGTAGGTTTGGATTTCCGTATATGCCCGCATTCAGCGACAGCTGGGATTATAAAACTGGAGAACGGAAAGAAGGGGGCGTCAAAGGAGGCTGGATAGAGTGGACGGGACGGTAAGTGTGTTAGAGAGGCTTAATGCTGGTGGATATTTTAATTTTTTGCATTGAAGAAGGAAAGTTTTACAGCGTGAAGTGGAGAACATGAGAAGTATCTGATGGTTGCGAGAAGGAGCTTAAAGTGGAAAACTCGGAGGCCGAGTGTTCCCTTCGCCTGACCCAATAAGGTCGGCAAAGATGATGAAGATGAAGTGAGGACGCTGATGTGATGTGACGAAGATGAGGTGATGAAGCTGATGAAGATGATGTGATGAATATGAGGTGATGAAGATGATGTGATGAAGCTGATGAAGATGAAGTGAGGACGCTGATGTGATGTGACGAAGATGAGGTGATGAAGCTGATGAAGATGATGTGATGAATATGAGGTGATGAAGATGATGTGATGAAGCTGATGAAGATGAAGCCTAAGTGATGATGCTGATGTGATGTGATGAAGCTGATGTGATGAAGATGAGGTGATGAAGCTGATGAAGATGATGTGATGAATATGAGGTGATGAAGATGAGGTGATGAAGCTGATGTGATGTAATGAAGATGAAGCTGATGTGATGAAGATGATGTGATGAAGTGGTGAAGCTGATGAAGATGAAGTGATGAAGATGACGCTGATGTAATTGAAGTGATGAAGATGAGGGGATGAAGTGATGAAGCTGAAGATGGTGAAGCTGATGAAGATGAGGTGATGAAGTGATGAAGATAAAGCCTAAGTGATGATGCTGATGTGATGTGATGAAGATGAGGTGATGAAGATGAGGTGATGAAGATCATGTGGTGAAGATGTGGTGAAGCTGATGAAGATGAAGTGATGAAGATGAAGCTGATGTAAATGAAGTGTTGAAGATGAGGGGATGAAGTGATGAAGCTGAAGATGGTGAAGCTGATGAAGATAAGCTGATGAAGATGAGGCATGTGTGTGTGTGTGTGTGTGTGTGTGTGTGTGTGTGTGTTGCCCCGCTCTGCAGCAGGTCTCTGTGGGGTGCAGGTGCAGTGGGGGTGTGCAGGTCTGGAGGCTGGGCCGCGGCCCCCCCGGCCCCCCTTACATAAAGAGCGTTATGAAACAGTCAACAGTCTGCTTCGATTCATGCGGCCGTGAGTCACCTCCAGCGCCGCCCGAAAAAGTAACAGGATTACATCATCAGAGGCCGCAGTACGAGTACTCCAGAGTACTGTGGGCCGATCCTGAGCACACTTCAGAGGAACATTTTACTTTGTCCGCTTCTATAAATACTCTGAATACATGAGTACTCTGTATTTTCCTTCAGTTTAAAAACACATCTCATCCTTTGTTATTGTCCCCTTTCACCCAGTTTTCACTAATTGATCATTTAGATCAGTGATGCTCAACCAACAGCCTGAGGGCCAAATCTGGCCCCTGATAGGGCCCCTGGTGGCCCCCAAACATTTTCTAATGTACAGTAAAAATAGAGTGATTGACTCTGTGAATAGTTTTTGTCCTTTTAGTCTCCATAAGGTGTCAGAGACATAAAACAGCAGCAAAATAGAGCTCGTTGATCAAAAATAGAGCCAGAGGAGGATCCCCCACACCCCCGACAGAGGACACAGCTGAGACACTGATGTCCTAAAATCACAGAAATGTCCTAAAATTCAAGAAAATGTCCTAAAATTCAAGAAAATGTCCCCAAGTTCTAAAAATGTCCTAAAATCCTGCAAACATCCTTAAATCCTAGAAAATGTCCTAAATTTGTAAAAAAAAAAAAAAAAATGCTAAAATCTACAAACATCAAAAATTCCTAGAAATTTCCTTAAATCTTAGAAAATGTCCTAATATCCTAGAAACATCCTGATATCTGAGAAATGTTCCAAAAGACTAAAAAAGTCATTAAATCATAAAAATGTCATAAAATTTTAGAAACGTCTTAAACCCTTAGAAACTTCCTAAAATCAAAAAAAAAAAAAAAAAATCAGAGTAACATCCTAAAATCCTAGAAACACGTATGAGGCCGCCCCTGGCCCCCTGTCAGTATGTCCCTGCAGTATTCCCAATCAGACACTTTTCCAACATCAGACCACAAACCAGCAGTCAGCGTCCCCGCCAGCTGACCGACACACGGCAGCATCAGAGCCTCCTGATTGGTTCAACATGTTTAAACTGACGTGATCAGAGGACAATGAGAGGACAATGAGAGGACAATGAGAGGACAATGAGAGGACGACGAGAGGACGATCAGAGGACGATCAGAGGACGATCAGAGGACGATCAGAGGACGGGGCTGCTGTTCAAAGCAGAGCAGCTTACGAGCAGCCGGGGACGCCGTAACAAGGTTAGAGTCTCTGATGGGGACAGGAAGTCATGAGGAGCCTCCGCGCTCTGATTGAGTTAAAGCAGCGAGCTGTCAGTCAGCGCACGGAGCCGGCTGATTGGTCCACAGGCACAGCTGGACAGGGGGCGGAGCCTTTACACAAACTTAGATCTGTCTCTTTATCTTTTCACACTTTTCATTTTACACTTTTTCTTTTGACTGAATGACAGAAAATATTTTCACTGTTAATTATTTCACCAGTGAATCGATTTGTTATTCTGTAAAATATCAGAAAAAAAAAACTTCAGAAAGCCGTAAATGGCATTTTCAGGTTTCTCATTTTATCTGATAAAAAGTGCAAAACCTCAAAATATTTCACATCATATCACAAAGAACAGGAAGGACACCAGCAAATATTCACATGTCAGAAGGAAGCCAAGCTTTCTGGACTTTTTGATTTTTTAAAGTGACAATAATGATAAATACCCATGTTTTTAAGTGATATTAACTGTTCACATCTCAAAAGCAGCTTATTGAATATTTCTTTTTAAAGTGGTAATAACGGTAAATATTTTTAGAGTACCTGCTGTTCTGTTACTTCGCTCATTTTAGGATACCTGTGTTCCCTCAGGTGAGCAGCAGGTGTCGCTGTTGATCCTTCAGAGACTCACAGCTTCAGCTTTGTTTCCAGCACAAAGAGACGCAGCACAGGACGGACAGATGGACAGATGGACAGATGGACAGATGGATGGATGGACGGATGGACAGATGGATGAATGGACGGATGGACAGATGGATGAATGGACGGATGGATGAACTGCATGTAAACAAACACAAGTAAACATGAATAAAAAGCAACAACGTTTCCATTTTACTTATTTTGATGAATCATTTTTATATTCAGTGATTTATATTCATTTAAGTCCTAATAATGACAATTATTGAGACAAAAAAATGAACAAAGTCTGCAAATCAAAATCAGACTCTGCAGATTTCTTCTTTCTGCAGTGAAGCGATTCACTCGGACTGAAAATTATACAGCCTTTATTTTCACAAGAACATTTCATGGTAAAAACTAAAAAAAATAAAGTAATCTTGCAGTAGACTTCAATATGCACTATATATTATGCAGATCAGCTGTTCATATTTTGTTTAATCAATATCACATGAGGACTCAGTGTTTGTTTGTGTTTTATTAAACATAATTTGCAGGACAGAAAATGCAAAATAAAAAAGTAACAAAAAACAGCCATGTAAACATGCAACAGCAGGGTTTGATTAAAAAACAAAACAAGTTTGACACAAATACAAAGTTAAAATAGAGCAACAAGAATATATACGTATATAAATATATGAATATTAAACTGACTCTGCAGTCCTGTAAGGCATTCACTGCATGACAGTTTAAGCACAATTTAGCTTCCATAGCCTCAGCGCCACACTGCGCTCTCGGTCCCTCGCTTTAATCTTTAATTCACTGAAACACGAGCAGAAATCTTCAGCATGAAGAACGAAACAGCTGAAAATCCAAAACAAACCCGAACTTCAGGTCTTATCTGAAAATTTAAAATTTAAACTCGCCACTATACAAGAATGCTTTCTTAACTTTGTATTTCTAATAAAACCTATTGGACACTGATCACCGAACCCAAGATACTCCACAATACATAGATTTGTATATACACACACACACACACACACACACACACACACACTCACTATATATATATATATATATATATATATATATATATATATATATATATATATATATTCATGTGGTTCTTATATACAGTAATTCTGATTCTGATGTCTGAATCAACCCAGGTCGCCCCCTACATGCCGTTACATTACATGCCGTTACATTACATGCCGTTACATTACATGCCATGTAGGCAGGTAGCTCAGCTGATGGTTACAGGTCTAAATCATACTGGTATGATGAATGAACATCAGACAGGAGGCGTTTTCAATATTTTTTTTACTTAAGGCCCATTTCTATTTTTCCAGTTTTTCACCGAATATATTTTTACTGACTGGTGGTATATTTTTATTTTTATTTTATGTTTTTACTGACTGGTGGTATATTTTTATTTTTATTTTACTTACTATGTTTTTACCCTATTCTTATTTTTATTTGTCTTTTCTTGTTTAATCTTTTTTAGTTTTGAGCGTTTGATCATATTCATTTCTGTCTGATTGTGGTTTTAAAAAACTGAATCTACCTGCGGCTACAAACTTTCCTTTTTCTGGATATTATTCATAAATATGTAGAAAAGCGATCAGGACGGGGGCTGAAAACATTTGGGAAAATGTCTCGCGCAGCTTTTTGTGTGTTTTTGTGATTGTTTTCGCGTGCAGCGATATGGCGGCGATGCGACGATTCAGCGACGCGGCGTCCGAAGTGTCCCCGTGCCAGCGAACAGGTGAGTCTCGGGTTTGACTGTGATGTCACAAACACTCACCTGAGGCCGGCGGGATGTGCTCGCGCGGCGTGATAAAGCTCCTCGCGGACGTTTGTTCTCGTGTGTCTGTGGTTTCCCTCTTTCCGGTTTGTTTCTCCCGCCATTAAGATCCAACCTGCGCAGGTGCGGCTTCCTTCTTCTTCTACTGCTTCTTCTCGGCCTGCTTCTTCCTCGTCGTCTTTTTTCAAGCGGACAGAATCACCTGTATGAGCTCGTGACGCCCCCGTCTGTTCAAACTGTGAAAAGACTATTTTTATTTTATTTTATTTACTATATTTCTAACTTTAATTCATTCATTTTTTTTTTCATTTTATTTTACTTTTGTTAATTTTAATTTAATTTTCTTATTTTTATTATCTAAGCTCAGCCCACCCTCTGGAAATGATTTATAAATATATTTAAAATGCATCACTGTCCATGTAGCTTATTAACATTTCCCCTTTACATGAAGTCGCCGTGATAATTGAATTAAAGATGAAAATGTATTCTTTGATACAAAGATAAATAAAAAATAACTTTTTTTAAAAAAGA